>NC_053022.1:124778554-124973450 GCF_003073215.2 Triticum urartu
GAACATGAAAAGTAAGAACATGGCATGGAGGTACTCAACAAGCTTAACAAAACACCCAAAGTTACCTAGGGCCAAAAGGGTTCACAAAATACTCTACCGAGCTCACGAACATAGCTCGAACACAATCAGTTTTCAGACTTAGTGAAAACTGAGACATGCTGAAATTATAACTCACGAAGGCATGCAAACGAGCTCGATGCACTCACTACGGTGCAAGTCATGGCAAGGCAAGCATATATCCAGAAAGAAGACACAATATTCTAGCTACACATGGCAATAACAAAGGCATAGCATGCATGGAACACTAACGGTAGCATCGGCAAAATCGCAAACAAGTTGACGATCTGCCCAGATTAACAGCGAAGCAAAAGTTGAGCTCGATTGAGTCAAACTAGAGCACTCCACATATGCAATCAAAGACATGGATGGATAGAGCATAACATAAATATCAAAACTCCCTTACTGATCATCCTCAAAAAAAGGCACGGATCACTAGGAAACAAGCTGGACATATAGCATCATGAACTAAAATATCCCAGACTTAGTGAAAATCACTAAGTCCCTGAAATCAACAATCTCAGGTACCTCTCTTCGCAAGCTTGCACAAGACAACACACACATCCTAAAAATGCATGGGTGGCACCTCTGGAAAGAAGACAAAATGCTTAACAATTCATCCCAAAGGGGCACAGCCATATCATGCACGAATTAAACATGGCAAAAATGACAAAAGTGCATGATGAACTAACGGATCTGCAATTTAACTCACGAAGCCTCCTTCTAACAGCATTTTGGGCAACAAGATGACCTCAAATGCAAACGATGCAATGGAATGAAATGATGTACATGTCGAGGCGAAGATTTTGATATATTATATGCCCAAAACGGAGCTACGGTTGCGGAGATACGAGCAGTCAAAGAATGCATCATGAGCTAGGGTTTGGGGAAAAAGTCAACCGATGCCCAGATCCAGATCTGGATCGGCACGCTTCCCGAGGCGGCGCCGGAGTTACTGTAGCTCGCCGGAGAACGCGGGGGTCGCCGGTCGGGAAGGAGGAAGAAGAAGCCGGGGCGAGGCCGGGCGGCGCCGGAGGAGGGGGCGGCGACCGCGGGCGGCGGCGCCCGGGGCGGCGGCGCCCGGGGCGGCGGACGGTGCCGGGGAGCGGCCGGGCGGCGGGCGGCGAGGTCCGGCTCGGCGGCGGTGGCGGCCCGCGGCGGCGGCGCCCGCCTGAGCCGGGGAAGGCGGCGGCGCTGGTGGAGGCACAGGGGCGCGGCGATGTGGGCGCAAGCCCACGTGGCAGGCGGCGGTTGGACGGGCTGCACGGCGGACGTTGTCCGGTCCGCACCGGACACGTCCGTCGGCGGTGGATCTGGCGAGGAGATGTTTTTTTTTAGGGTTTTGAACGGGGGAAGAGGAGATCCGAATGGAGGGGGTATAAATAGGCATAAGTGGAGCTAGGAGAGTCCAAACGAGGTGCGGTTTTCGCCCACGCGATCGTGATCGAACGCTCTAGGACATGGAGCAGAGTTTGGTGGGTTTTGGGCCAAATTTGGGGGGTGTTGGGCTGCAACACACACGCGACCTTTTCGGTCCCTCGGTTAACCGTAGGAGTATCAAACGAAGTCCAAACGATACGAAACTTGACAGGCGGTCTACCGGTAGTAAACCAAGGCCGCATGGCAAGTCTCGGTCCAATCCGGAAATGTTTAATCCCCACACACGAAAGAAAGCTAGAAATGGCCACCGGAGGAGAACGAAGCGCCGGAATGCAAAACGGACAACGGGGAAAAATGCTCGAATGCATGAGATGAACATGTATGCAAATGCAATGCACGAGATGACATGATATAAGATGCATGAAAACGAAAACAACACACGGAGACAAAGACCCGAACCCAAGAAATAAATATAACTTAGCGCTGGAAACGACAAGAGTTGGATACAAATATGGAAAGTAAAGGCGTTACATTATGTTGTTGGTGTTGTTCTAGGACAAAGAGTTGATAAGAAACTGAATGTTATTCATTATGCTAGTAAAACGCTAGACAGTGCTCAAAGAAATTTTGTTACTATTGAAAAAGAATTCTTAGCAGTGGTGTTTGCTTGTGATAAATTTAGACCTTATATTGTTGATTCCAAAGTAACTGTCCACACAGACCATGCTGCTATTAAATATCTTATGGAAAAGAAAGATGCTAAACCTAGACTTATTTGATGGGTTCTCTTATTACAAGAACTTGATGTACATATCATTGAAAGAAAAGGAGCTGAGAACCCAGTAGCTAATAATTTATCTAGGCTTGAAAATGTGCTTGATGACCCACTACCTATTGCTACCTCTTGAGCACTGCGTTGGTTTTCCCCGAAGAGGAAGGGATGATGCAGCAAAGTAGCATAAGTATTTCCCTCAGTTTTTGAGAACCAAGGTATCAATCCAGTAGGAGGCTACGCGCGAGTCCCTCGTACCTGCACAAAACAAATAAATCCTCGCAACCAACGCGATAAGGGGTTGTCAATCCCTACACGGCCACTTATGAGAGTGAGATCTGATAGATATGATAAGATAATATTTTTTGGTATTTTTATGATAAAGATGCAAAGTAAAATAAAAGCAAAGTAGAAATCAAAGGAAATAACTAAGTATTGGAAGATTAATATGATGAAGATAGACCCGGGGACCATAGGTTTCACTAGTGGCTTCTCTCAATAGCATAAGTATTCTACGGTGGGTGAACAACTTACTGTTGAGCAATTGACAGAATTGAGCATAGTTATGAGAATATCTAGGTATGATCATGTATATAGGCATCACGTCCGACACAAGTAGACCGACTCCTGCCTGCATCTACTACTATTACTCCACTCATCGACCGCTATCCAGCATGCATCTAGAGTATTAAGTTAATGAAAACAGAGTAACGCCTTAAGCAAGATGACATGATGTAGAGGGATAAACTCATGCAATATGATGAAAACCCCATATTGTTATCCTCGATGGCAACAATACAATACGTGCCTTTCTGCCCCTACTGTCACTGGGAAAGGACACCGCAAGATTGAACCCAAAGCTAAGCACTTCTCCCATTGCAAGAAAGATCAATCTAGTAGGCCAAACCAAACTGATAATTCGAAGAGACTTGCAAAGATAACCAATCATACATAAAAGAATTCAGAGAAGATTCAAATATTGTTCATAGATAGACTTGATCATAAACCCACAATTCACCGGTCTCAACAAACACACCGTAAAAAGAAGATTACATCGAATAGATCTCCACAAGAGAGGGGGAGAACATTGTATTGAGATCCAAAAAGAGAGAAGAAGCGATCTAGCTAATAACTATGGACCCATAGGTCTGAGGTAAACTACTCACACTTCATCGGAGGGGCTATGGTGATGATGTAGAAGCCCTCCGTGATCGATGCCCCCTCTGGCGGAGCTCCGGAACAGGCCCCAAGATGGGATCTCGTGGATATAGAAAGTTGCGGCGGTGGAATTAGGGTTTTGGCTCCGTCTCTGATCGTTTGGGGGTACGTAGGTATATACAGGAGGAAGGAGTACATCGGTGGAGCAACAGGGGGGCCACAAGGGTGGAGGGCGCGCCTGGGGGGTAGGCGCGCCCCCCTACCTCGTGGCCTCCTCTTTTGTGTCTTGACGTAGGGTTCAAGTCTCCTGGGTCTTGTTCATTGAGAAAATCACGTTCCCGAAGGTTTCATTCCGTTTGGACTCCGTTTGATATTCCTTTTCTTCGAAACCCTAAAACAGGCAAAAAACAGCAATTCTGGGCTGGGCCTCCGGTTAGTAGGTTAGTCCCAAAAATAATATAAAAGTGGAAAATAAAGCCCAATAATGTCCAAAACAGTAGATAATATAGCATGGAGCAATCAAAAATTATAGATACATTGGAGACGTATCAAGCATCCCCGAGCTTAATTCCTGCTCGTCCTCGAGTAGGTAAATGATAAAAACAGAATTTTTGATGTGGAGTGCTACTTGGCATAATTTTAATGTAATTCTTCTTAATTGTGGTATGAATATTCAGATCCGAAAGATTCGAGACAAAAGTTCATATTCACATAAAAATAATAATACTTCGAGCATACTAACTAAGCAATTATGTCCTCTCGAAATAACATGGCCAAAGAAAGTTCATCCCTACAAAATCATATAGTTTAGTCATGCTTCATTTTCGTCACACATGAATGCTCTCATCATGCACAACCCCGATGATAAGCCAAGCAATTGTTTCATACTTTAGTAATCTCAAACCTATAAACTTTCACGCAATACATGAGCGCGAGCCATGGATATAGCACTATGGGTGGAATAGAATATGATGATGGGGGTTATGTGGAGAAGACAAAAAAGGAGATAGTCTCACATCAACGAGGCTAATCAACGGTCTATGGATATGCCCATCGATCGATATTAATGCAATGAGTAGGGATTGCCATGCAACGGATGCACTAGAGCTATAAATGTATGACAGCTCAACAAAAGAAACTAAGTGGGTGTGCATCCAACTTGCTTGCTCATGAAGACCTAGGGCGCTTGAGGAGGCCCATTGTTGGAATATACAAGCCAAGTTCTATAATGAAAAATTCCCACTAGTATATGAAAGTGACAAGACAAAAGACTCTTTATCATGAAGATTATGGTGCTACTTTGAAGCACAAGTGTGGAAAAAGGATAGTAGCATTGTCCCTTCTTTTTATATTATGTATTTTTTTGGCCTTCCTTTTTTATTTGGGACAATGCTCTATGAATGATGATCATCAAACTTCTATTTATTTACAACTCAATGATTACAACTCGATACTTAGAACAAGATATGACTCTATATGAATGCCTCCGGCAGTGTACCGGGATATGCAATGAACCAAGAGTGACATGTATGAAAGAATTATGAATGGTGGCTTTGCCACAAATACTATGTCAACTACATGATCATGCTAAGCAATATGACAATGATGAATGTGTCATGATGAACAGAATGGTGGAAAGTTGCATGGCAATATATCTCGGAATGGCTATGGAAATGCCATAATAGGTAGGTAGGTGGCTGTTTTGAGGAGATATAAGGAGGTTTATGTGTGAAAGAGCGTATCATATCACGGGGTTTGGATGCACCGGCGAAGTTTGCACCAACTCTCGATGTGAGAAAGGGCAATGCACGGTACCGAAGAGGTTAGCAATGATGGAAGGGTGAGAGTGCGTATAATCCATGGACTCAACATTAGTCATAAAGAACTCACATACTTATTGAAAAAATCTACAATTCATCAAAAACCTCGGCACTACGCGCATGCTCCTAGGGGGATAGATTGGTAGGAAAAGACCATCGCTCGTCCCCGACTGCCACTCATAAGGAAGACAATAAAATAACACCTCATGTATCAAATTTGTTACATAACGTTTACCATACGTGCATGCTACAGGACTTGCAAACTTCAACACAAGAATTTCTCAAATTCACAACTACTCAACTAGCATGACTTTGATATTATTACCTCCATATCTCAAAACAATCATCAAGCATCAAACTTATCTTAGTATTCAAAACACTCATAAGAAAGAAATCATCTTGAACACCTAGCATATTAGGATTATTTAAGCAAATTACCATGCCATTTAAGACTCTCAAAATAATCTAAGTGAAGCATGAGAGATCAATAGTTTCTATAAAACAAATCCACCACCGTGCTCTAAAAGATATAAGTGAAGTACTAGAGCAAAACTATATAACTCAAATGATATAAGCGAAGCACATAGAGTATTCTAACAAATTCCAAATCATATATGGATCTCTCAAAAGGTGTGTACAGCAAGGATGATTGTGGTAAACTAACAAATAAAGACTCAAATAATACAAGACGCTCCAAGCAAAACACATATCATGTGGTGAATAAAAATATAGCTCCAAGTAAAGTTACCGATAGAAGTAGACGAAAAGAGGGGATGCCTTCCGGGGCATCCCCAAGCTTTGGCTTTTAGGTGTCCTTAGATTATCTTGGGGGTGCCATGGTAATCCTCAAGCTTAGGCTCTTGCCAATCCTTGTTCCATAATCCATCAAATCTTTACCCAAAACTTGAAAACTTCACAACACAAAACTCAAAGTAGAAAATCTCGTGAGCTTCGTTAGCGAAAGAAAACAAAAGAACACTTCAAGATACTGTAATGAACTCATTATTTATTTACATTGGTGTTAAACCTACTGTATTCCAACTTCTCTATGGTTTATAAACTATTTTACTAGCCATAGATTCATCAAAATAAGCAAACAACACACGAAAAACAGAATCTGTCAAAAACAAAACAGTCTGTAGTAATCTGTAGCTAGCGCAAGATCTGGAACCCCAAAAATTCTAAAATAAATTGCTGGACGTGAGGAATTTATCTATTAATAATCTTCAAAAATAATTAACTAAATAGCACTTCCCAAATAAAAATTGCAGCAGTTATCATGAGCGCTAAAGTTTCTGTTTTT
This sequence comes from Triticum urartu, assembly GCF_003073215.2. Lineage (NCBI taxonomy): Eukaryota > Viridiplantae > Streptophyta > Magnoliopsida > Poales > Poaceae > Triticum > Triticum urartu. Next base: position 124,785,045 of record NC_053022.1, read on the forward strand.
TACAGCAAGATTAACAAGACTTCCCCAAGTCTTCCCAACGGTTCTACTTGGCACAAACACTAATTAAACACAAAAAACACAACCAAAACAGAGGCTAGATAAATTATTTATTACTAAACAGGATCAAAAATCAATGAATAAAAATAAAATTGGGTTGCCTCCCAACAAGCGCTATCGTTTAACGCCCCTAGCTAGGCATAATATTTCAATAATGCTCACATGAAAGACAAGAATTGAAGCACAAAGAGAGCATCATAAAACACGTGACAAACACATCTAAGTCTGAAATACTTCCTATGAATAGGCTTCTTATAGGCAAACAAATTATCAAGGCAAGCAAAAACTAGCATATGCAAAGAAGCGGAAAGAAACAATAGCAATCTCAACATAACGAGAGATAATTTAGTAACATGAAAATTTCTACCACCATATTTTCCTCTCTCATAATAAGTACATGTAGGATCATAAGCAAATTCAACAAAATAGCTATCACATAAAATATTTTCAACATGATCTACATGCATGCAAAGTTGACACTCTTCCAAAATAGTGGGATTAACATTAACTAAAGTCATGACCTCTCCAAACCCACTTTTACCAAAAACTTCATATGATTGAACATTCTCCAAATATGTGGGATCTAAAGTTGACACTCTTCCAAACCCACTTTCAATAATATTGCAAACACTATTATCAATCTCATATTCATCATGGGGCTTAAATAAATTTTCAAGATCAAAAGAAGAATCACCCCAATCATGATCATTGCAACAAATAGTAGTCCTAGCAAAACTAGCATCCCCAAGCTTAGGGTTTTGCATATCATTAACACAATTGACATTAAAGGAATTTATAATAACATCATTGCAATCATGCTTTTCATCGAAGGAACTATTAAGTATGGGTGCAATAGCAACGATCTCATGTTTAACATAAGGAACTATAGCAAATTCATCTTCATAAATAATTGCATCGTGGCCACAAGAATAGCAAGCATCATGTTCATCAAGGGATATTTCAATCAAATCATCGGAATCATAATTATCTATAGATTCATGCATATCATTATTTTCTTCTGAAGCAATGGTCATTCTTTCAATAAATTCTTTGACATGGACATTGTGAGCATAGTTTTCATAACAATATTTAAGTATGTCAAAATTTTCAGATTTGTAGAGAGTAATATCATATTTTTCAATCAAAGAAGCAACTTCATAAGCACCCTTAAAAGCAACAAATTCTTCAATTCGTTCGATATCATAGTAACAATAAACACCTTTTGCATAAGAAGATAAGATTTCAATATCATTAAACTCACATAGGTAGGGGAGGTGTTTTTTAGGGTTCTTAGAGCAACAAGTAAAATCACAAATTTCAAAAAGATTCCAAGCATAACACAACAATCTGTTTATTTGATTCCATAAGAGTCTCCCTTTTTCAGACAAACGGTGACGCACAAAATGAGCATGCCCATCTAAATATTTCCCAATAATTAGGCTAGTTGGGGCTCAGCACGAGCGCATAAGGATCGAAGATGATCTAAGTAGAACACTTTAAGTGGATCCATATCAATAGATTTTTAGCAAGCAAAGATGCAAGCAAATAGAAGGCACATGGAAAACCAAACAAGGATACATATGGGAAGAAGGCAAATAGAGAAAGAGAGGGAGAATAGAGAGAGAGAGGGCGAATAAAACGGCAAGGGTGAAGTGGGGGAGAGGAAAATGAGAGGCAAATGGCAAATAATGTAATGTGGGAGATAAGGATTGTGATGGGTACTTGGTATATTGACTTTTGCGTAGACTTCCCGGCAACGGCGCCAGAAATCCTTCTTGCTACCTCTTGAGCACTGCGTTGGTTTTCCCCGAAGAGGAAGGGATGATGCAGCAAAGTAGCGTAATTATTTCCCTCGTTTTTTGAGAACCAAGGTATCAATCCAGTAGGAGGCTACGCGCGAGTCCCTCGTACCTGCACAAAACAAATAAATCCTCGCAACCAACACGATAAGGGGTTGTCAATCCCTACACGGCCACTTACGAGAGTGAGATCTGATAGATATGATAAGATAATATTTTTTGGTATTTTTATGATAAAGATGCAAAGTAAAATAAAAGCAAAGTAGAAATCAAAGGAAATAACTAAGTATTGGAAGATTAATATGATGAAGATAGACCCGGGGGGCATAGGTTTCACTAGTGGCTTCTCTCAAGAGCATAAGTATTCTACGGTGGGTGAACAAATTACTGTTGAGCAATTGATAGAATTGAGCATAGTTATGAGAATATCTAGGTATGATCATGTATATAGGCATCACGTCCGAGACAAGTAGACCGACTCCTGCCTGCATCTACTACTATTACTCCACTCATCGACCGCTATCCAGCATGCATCTAGAGTATTAAGTTAATGAAAACAGAGTAACGCCTTAAGCAAGATGACATGATGTAGAGGGATAAACTCATGGAACAAGATGAAAACCCCATCTTGTTATCCTCGATGCAACAATACAATACGTGCCTTGCTGCCCCTACTGTCACTAGGAAAGGACACCGCAAGATTGAACCCAAAGCTAAGCACTTCTCCCATTACAAGAAAGATCAATCTAGTAAGCCAAACCAAACTGATAATTCGAAGAGACTTGCAAAGATAACCAATCATACATGAATGAATTCAGAGAAGATTCAAATATTGTTCATAGATAGACTTGATCATAAACCCACAATTCATCGGTCTCAACAAACACACCGCCAAAAGAAGATTACATCGAATAGATCTCCACAAGAGAGGGGGAGAACATTGTATTGAGATCCAAAAAGAGAGAAGAAGCCATCTAGCTAATAACTATGGAACCGTAGGTCTGAGGTAAACTACTCACACTTCATCGGAGGGGCTATGGTGATGATGTAGAAGCCCTCCGTGGTCGATGCCCCCTCCGGCGGAGCTCCGGAACAGGCCCCAAGATGGGATTGATACGTCTCCAACGTATCTATAATTTTTTATTGCTCCATGCTATATTATCTACTGTTTTGGACATTATTGGGCTTTATTTTTCACTTTTATATTATTTTTGGGACTAACCTATTAACCGGAGGCCCAGCCTAGAATTACTATTTTTTGCCTGTTTTAGGGTTTCGAAGAAAAGGAATATCAAACGGAATGAAACCTTCGGGAACGTGATTTTCTCAACGAACAAGACCCGGGAGACTTGGACCCTACGTCAAGACACAAAAGAAGAGGCCACGAGGTAGGGGGCGCGCCTACCCCCCCCCCCCAGGCGCGCCCTCCACCCTTGTGGGCCCTCTATTGCTCAACCGACGTACTCCTTCCTCCTATATATACCTACGTACCCCCAAACAATCAGATACGGAGCCAAAAACCTAATTCCACCGCCGCAACTTTCTGTATCCACGAGATCCCACCTTGGGGCCTGTTCCGGAGCTCCGCCGGAAGGGGCATCGATCATGGAGGGCTTCTACATCAACACCATAGCCCCTCCGATGAAGTGTGAGTAGTTTACCTCGGACCTACGGGTTCATAGTTATTAGCTAGATGGCTTCTTCTCTCTTTTTGGATCTCAATACAATGTTCTCCCCCTCTCTTGTGGAGAACTATTCGATGTAATCTTCTTTTTGCGGTGTGTTTGTTGAGACCGATGAATTGTGGGTTTATGATCAAGTCTATCTATGAATAATATTTGAATCTTCTCTGAATTCTTTTATGTATGATTGGTTATCTTTGAAAGTCTCTTTGAATTATCAGTTTGGTTTGGCCTACTAGATTGATCTTTCTTGCAATGGGAGAAGTGCTTAGCTTTGGGTTCAATCTTGCGGTGTCCTTTCCCAGTGACAGTAGGGGCAGCAAGGCACGTATTGTATTGTTGCCATCGAGGATAACAATATGGGGTTTTCATTATATTGCATGAGTTTATCTCTCTACATCATGTCATCTTGCTTAAGGCGTTACTCTGTTTTCATTAACTTAATACTCTAGATACATGTTGGATAGCGGTCGATGAGTGAAATAATAGTAGTAGATGCAGGCAGGAGTCGGTCTACTTGTCTCGAACGTGATGTCTATATACATGATCATACCTAGATGTTCCCATAATTATGCTCAATTCTGTCAATTGCTCAACAGTATTTTGTTCACCCACCGTAGAATACTTATGCTCTCGAGAGAAGCCACTAGTGAAACATATGGCCCTCGGGTCTATCTTTATCATATTAATCTCCTACTACTTAGTTATTTCCTTTGCTTTTTACTTTGCCTTTATTTTACTTTGCATCTTTATCACAAAAATACCAAAAATATTATCTTATCATATCTATCAGATCTCACTCTCGTAAGTGGCCGTGTAGGGATTGACAACCCCTATTCGCGTTGGTTGCGAGGATTTATTTATTTTGTGCAGGCATGAGGGACTCGCGCGTAGCCTCCTACTGGATTGATACCTTGGTTCTCAAAAACTGAGGGAAATACTTACGCTACTTTGCTGCATCATCCCTTCCTCTTCGGGGAAAACCAACGCAATTCTCAAGAGGTAGCAAGAAGGATTTCCGGCGCCGTTGCCGGGGAGGTCTACGCAAAAGTCAACATACCAAGTACCCATCACATACCCGTATCTCCCGCATTACATTATTTGCCATTTGCCTCTCGTTTTCCTCTCCCCCACTTCACCCTTGCCGTTTTATTTTCCCTCTCTCTCTATCCTCCATCTCTTTCTCTATTTGCCTCTTTTTTTGCTCGCTTGCTTTTTGTTTGCTTGTGTGTTAGTTTGCTTGTTTGTCACGATGGCTCAAGATAACACTAAATTGTGTGACTTCACCAATACCAACAACAATGATTTTATTAGCACTCCAATTGCTCCTCTTACCGATGTTGAATCTTGTGAAATTAATACTGCTTTGCTGAATCTTGTCATGAAAGATCCGTTTTCCGGCCTTCCTAGTGAAGATGCCGCTACCATCTTAATAGCTTCGTTGATTTGTGTGATATGCAAAAGAAGAAAGATGTGGATAATGATATTTTTAAATTGAAGCTATTTCCTTTTTCACTTAGAGATCGTGCTAAAGCTTGGTTTTCGTCTTTGCCTAAAAATAGTATTGATTCATGGAATAAGTGCAAAGATGCTTTTATCTCTAAGTATTTTCCTCCCGCTAAGATCATCTCTCTTAGAAACGATATTATGAATTTTAAGCAACTTGATCATGAACATGTTGCACAAGCTTGGGAGAGAATGAAACTAATGATACGTAATTGCCCTACTCATGGTTTAAATTTGTGGATGATTATACAAAAAAATTATGTCGGATTGAATTTTGCTTCTAGAAATCTTTTAGATTCAGCCGCGGGAGGCACTTTTATGTAAATCACTTTAGGAGAAGCTACTAAACTCCTAGATAATATTATGGTTAATTATTCTCAATGGCATACTGAAAGATCTACTAATAAAAAGGTGCATGCGATAGAAGAAATTAATGTTTTGAGTGGAAAGATGGATGAACTTTTGAAATTATTTGCTAATAAGAGTGTTCCTTCTGATCCTAATGATATGCCATTGTCTACTTTGATTGAGAACAATAATGAATCTATGGATGTGAATTTTGTTGGTAGGAACAATTTTGGTAACAACGCGTATAGAGGAAATTTTAACCCTGGGCTTTATCCTAGTAATCCCTCTAATAATTATAGTAACTCCTACAACAATTCTTATGGAAATTATAATAATATGCCCTCTGATTTTAAATCTAATATTAAAGAATTTATTACTTCTCAAAAGAATTTTAATGCTTTGATTGAATAAAAATTGTTAAGATTGATGAGTTGGCTAGGAACGTTGATAGAATTTCTCTTGATGTTGATTCTTTGAAACTTAGATCTATTCCACCTAAGCATGATGTCAATTAGTCTCTCAAAGCCACGAGAATTTCCATTGATGAGTGCAAAGAAAGAACTGCTAGGATGCGTGCTAAGAAAGATGCCTTTATAAGAGTGTGTTCTTCTAGTTGCTATGAAAATAATGATGAAGATCTAAAAGTTATTGATGTGTCCCCTATTAAATATTTGTTTTGCAATATGAATATTAATAATGATGGGACTGAATATGATCCACCTTTACCTAGAAGGCGTTCCAAGAATTCGGAATTTGTTGATCTTGATGCTAAAATTGATAAAAGTGGGATTGAAGAAATTAAAACCCTAGATGTTGCTAAACCCACTATTATGGATTTCAAGGAATTTAACTATGAAAATTTCTCTTTGATTGATTGTATTTCCTTGTTGCAATCCATGCTAAATTATCCTCATGCTTATAGTCAAAATAAAGTGTTTACTAAACATATCGTTGATGCCTTGATGCAATCTTATGAAGAAAAACTTGAATTGGAAGTTTCTATCCCTGGAAAGCTTTATGATGAGTGGGAACCAACTATTAAAATTAAAATTAAAGATCATGAATGCTATGCTTTATGTGATTTGGGTGCTAGTGTTTCCACGATTCCAAAGACTTTGTGTGATTTGTTAGGTTTCCGTGATTTTGATGATTCCTCTTTAAACTTGCACCTTGCGGATTCCACTATTAAGAAACCTATGGGAAGAATTAATGATGCTCTTATTGTTGCAAACAGAAATTATGTGCCCGTAGTTTTTATTGTTCTTGACATAGATTGCAATCCATCATGTCCTATTATTCTTGGTAGACCTTTCCTTAGAATGATTGGTGCAATTATTGATATGAAGGAAGGAAATATTATATTCCAATTTCCATTAAGGAAAGGCATGAAACACTTTCCTAGAAATAAAATTAAATTACCTTATGAATCTATTATGAGAGCCACTTACGGAGTGCCTACCAAAGATGGCAATACCTAGATCTATCCTTGCTTGTTATGCCTAGCTAGGGGCGTTAAACGATAGCGCTTGTTGGGAGGCAACCCAATTTTATTTTTATTCCTTGCTTTTTGCCGGGGTTGCTGATCCACGGGCACCTATGGGACCGGCGGACCGGGTCCCTTTTGGTTCGGCGGGGGGCGGAGGTCGCGCAAAGAGCAGATCGAGGCGAAGCACGCGGGCGGTTGGTCGTGCGAGGAGTAAATCGAGGCGAAGCACGCGAGCGATTTACCCAGGTTCGGGCCGCACGGATGCGTAAAACCCTACTCCTGCTTTGTGGATTGGTATTGATTTCTAGCTCGGGAGCGAGATCGAGCGTGAGTGTGTGGAATTGCTGAACCTCGCGAGGGCTCTCGAGATGGCCGACCCCCATCTACGTTGCCCCGGGCCTCCTTTTATATGCTCAAGGGGTTACCGACATAGGGCAACGGAGGGCAAAAGTGGAAAAGGTGCCGTGGATAGGCACAGCTAGGTGCTGTAGTAGGCACAGCTAGCTGCTACAGTGTTATCATACCTAACCCTGACGGCAGGGGACAAGGGCATTAAATGCCCGTCCGTGTCGCCTAGACAGCACCGAAAGGGACCTCTAGGGACGCCACCGTCTTGCCACGATGGTTGTCTTGTCAGCGCCTGCGTGCCATCGCATGCCCCTAGCTGCACAGCCTCCTGCCACGTTCGCTCGGGAGGGGCCCCGGAGCGACACGTGGGTGGATGTGCTGGAGCGCGGGCGTGGAGTGGGGGCTTGCCGCGGCAAGCGCCTTGCCGCGGCCATCGTCTTGTCGCTTCCGGGAGCTTGTCGCTCACCGGGCCTTGTCGGGGCGCGTAGCGCGCCGCGGCAAGTTCCTTGGAATGCCTCGGACGGCCTTCCCGGCAAGCGCCTCTTGCCGAGGCCTTGGGACGCTTCTGATGGCCTTCCCGGCAAGCTCCTCTTGCCGGGGTCTTGTCTTGAGTACTTTGTTCTTGAATGGTCTTCAAAGGGACCACGGAGGTTCTTGGCGGTGACCTGGCAGGCCTTGCCGCGGGACGCTGCGACTGCCAGTGCACAAGTTCGGGGTACTAAGGGTACCCCTACTTTAGTACACCGACAGGAGCCCCCGGGCCTGGGCCAAACACGGTGCCGAGCGCTGTTGGGCCAGGCCCAAAACAGTGCACGGGCACGCGCGGCCTAGGTCGCGCCGCATATCTCTCCGCTTCCATCGCACACGCCCGGAACGGCGCGCGTCAAACGCGGCGTCGTGGGTGACGCGGGCGGCGCGCGCGCGTGGGGCTAAGCCCCGCGAGCATGCGTCAAGCCATGATGAAGGGGAACGGCCCACGCCCTCTTCTCCAAACGGAGGTAGGCGTGGGGGCGTGGCGCATTTACTGGACGGGGCCGGTGCGCGGTTTCCGAAGCACCCACTCCCCTTGATCACGGGGTAGGGCGAGGCCGCCCCATCCGTCGCCTCAGTTCTGCATCTCCGCCACACGGCTCCCATGCACTTGGGATCGCGGACGGCGGGAGCGGGAACCTGGGCCGTTGCGAGCAGAGGGGGCGGGTTGGCCCGCCTTCCTGCTCTTCCCGTGCCTTGATTCGCTGAGCGGGGCGGCTAGGCTCCCACTTCGCTCCTTTATAAGGAGCGGGAAGGGAGCACCGAAGCCTGCGCTCTCTCATCTCCTCCTTTCTTCAGCTTCTGCTCCCCTTTCTCTCATTCGCCATGGAGAAAGGGAATCCTGGGCCTTCATCGGTGGCGGCGAGGGTCGCCGCCAGGCAGCGCACCCTCCCCTTTTCCTCGCTCGTGGTGGCAGAGCCAGCCATAAGGGGAAGGGGGAGGGGGCGAGGTCGTGGACGAGGTCGAGGACGAGGTCGAGGCGCTCGGGGAAGAGGTGGACGGGGCGACGCGCCAGCTTCGCCCCTGCCGGCGGCTCCTCCCCCCGCGGCGGTCCATATAGGGGCCAACCCTTGCGAGTTCTTCGTCAAGCTGCGCCGGGCGCCTCGTCGTCGCCTCCGGCTTCCGGCTCCGTTCGCGGGCGCGATGGAGTCGGACCCGCCCGAAACCCTGAGATTACACATGAGGGGCTGTGGGATCAGCGGCACGCGAGTCCGCGTGGTGTTCCCAGCCCCTAGTGTGATGTATCTCGATCGAGGGTGGAAGACGTTCGCCCGCATCCACAGCTTGACGGGGGGACTCACCCTCCATTTTAAGCTGGTGGAGGGCGATCTCCTCTCCGTCAAGGTCTTCGGGTGCTTCGACACCCGGGCGAAGTGCTGCGTGGACAGCTCCTCCGATAGCGAAGGCTCCTCCTCGAGCGAGAGTGACGAGGAGGAGAGCGGCAGTGATGGTGAGGGTGGCGGGCGGCAGGACGGCGGCTCCGACTAGGTGTCGGGCGCCGTCTCGTGCGGCACCAGCGACCCTATCATCCGCGGCGCCGGCTTCTTGAACTCCCCGGGGGCGTCTCCTTGGGCGGCTGGCGTAAGGAGGTCGCGGAAGGGGAAGAGGGCTGGCGACAAGGCCGTCAGGTCGGAGTACGAGGGCGTGGTGCCCTCGACAGCATGCTGACGTCCTGCCGCCCCTCCTTCGCACCCTTCTCCCGGCGTCGCCATCACCGTCCGGCCCCCGGGATGTTCTCTTGGTGTTTTCTGGCACCTGTAGCTCGCCTTGGCGCCCCTTCCCCCTTTTCGCCTGCTTGTCCTACCTCCTGAAGAGAGGGACAGAAAAGGGATTACGGGCACCTTATCTTTTTAATTGTAAGCCTTCGGGCCTTAGCTGTATCTAAAACTTGTAATCCTCTCTTTCATGTTTTTCATCCTCTATGGACTGTACCTGTATGGGATGTTTTTTAATGAAAAGGGGAAGTTTGCCGGGTTATTTGCCTCGCGGGTTGAACCCACGCCAAGGAACAGATCCTTGGTGTCTCACGGACAGACGTTCCCAGCAACAGGTCCCGCCGCCTTCCCACGTCGCTCGACCTTTCTCGCGCCTTTGACGGAGGCGGGAACGAGGTGGGTGCGGCCTCCTCATTTCATCCCTTCGTTGCCGCGGCTACGACCAAACTTGGCCCCGGGAACGCGCTCCAGGGCCTAGAGTCGGGGGAGCACGGCAGCTTTTGGGAAGAAACGCGGTTTCACATTCCCAAGTCCATAGGAGGATGCATGAAGAGGGATGAAAGACTTATCTGATATTGCAGCCCCCGGCAACTCTGGCTTGCCGGGGGTGACATTTTGGCGTCCGCAGCCCCCGGCGTTCTTGCCGGGGCCCAAGTGCCGGCGCACCCTTCTTCTCCTTTTCGTCTCCAAGTGGTCTGGCCAGGTCGTGCGAGCCCTGCGAACGAAGGAAAAGCAAAGGGACGGACACTCGACCTCTAAGCTAGGGGTTAGCCGCTGTTAGGGACTATCGACCCTAACCAAGGACGAGACTCAGACTCAACCTAGCATGCATGCTATAGCCCCCGGGGTATGCAGCGCTTCATTTTCTGGTGCTCAGGGTCTGCGCCTGGCTCTGTACAGAGGTTTACATGCAACAGCGGCAAGACTCGTACATAAAGGTGGTTGCCGGACGGGGTCCGACAACCGCGCCTTACAGGTAAAACTTACGAAGATGCTCGATGTTCCAGGAGTTGCTCACTGGAAAGCCACCTTCGGTCTCAAGGCGGACAGCGCCAGGCCTTGTGACTCGTTTCACCCGGTAAGGGCCTTCCCACTTCGGCGTCAACTTGTTGGAATTCTTGGCCGACTGAATGCGCCGAAGAACAAGGTCGCCTTCCTCGAAACTCCTGGCATTGACTCTGCGGCTGTGATAGCGGCGCAGAGCTTGCTGGTAGCGAGCAGCTCGCACAGCAGCCTGGAGACGATCTTCCTCAAGGAGCAGCGCGTCATCTTGCCGCAGCCGCTCTTGCTCAAGCTCATCGTAAGTGAGCACTCGAGGTGACCCGTATACGAGTTCCGTGGGGGTAACTGCCTCTGCTCCATAGACTAGAGCAAAGGGTGTCTGTCCAGTGGCTCGATTTGGCGTCGTTCTGATCGACCAAAGAACCACCGGTAGCTCCTCGATCCAGTTTCTTCCGCACTTGCGCAGCCTGTCGAAAGTTCTGGTCTTGAGCCCGCACAGCACCTCAGCATTTGCCCTCTCCGCTTGACCGTTGCTCCTTGGGTGAGCAACAGAAGCGAAGCAGACTTTGGCGCCGAGATCTTGGATGTACTACATGAAGGCGTGGCTCGTGAACTGTGTGCCGTTGTCGGTGATTATCCGGTTGGGGATCCCGAAGCGGCAAACAATCGACCTGAAGAACTTGACGGCTGACTGTGCGGTCACCTTCCTCACTGGTTCCACTTCCGGCCACTTTGTGAACTTGTCGATTGCGACGTACAAGTACTCAAAGCCCCCGACAGCTCGGGGGAAGGGGCCTAGGATGTCGAGCCCCCAGACCGAAAAGGGCCAGGATAAAGGGATCCTCTAGAGAGCTTGAGCTGGCTGGTGTATCTGCTTGGAATGGAACTGGCACGCTTCACACTTGGTTACTTGTGCAGTTGCATCCTGGAGGGCTGTTGGCCAGAAAAAACCTTGCCGGTATGCTTTGCCGACGAGTGCTCTTGCGCCAATGTGGTGACCACATATGCCTCCGTGTATCTCTGCCAACAGCTTCTGTCCGTCTTCCCGGGGAATGCACCTCAATTTCACACCGTTGAGTCTTCTTCTGTACAGCGTCTTGTCGACGAACTGGTACATACTTGACTGCCAGGCTACTCTTTCGGCTTCTTCTTGCTCTTCGGGAAGTTCTCCTGTCTGAAGGAAACGGACAATCTGCTGCGCCCATGTTGGAGCCTGTGGCTCGACAACAAGGACTAAAGGCAACTCTGCTGCTGCGGGAACGTCCGCTTCTACGGCGAGAAGCTGTGTCTCTGCCGGAGCTTGACGTTCCGCGACAAGCTTGCCGGGAGCTTCAGCTTCAACGGAACAAACCCTAGGGCTTGCCGGAGCATCTAGCTCACCGGCGCTCTTGGCGTTGATCTTGGAGGTTGCTGCGGGAATATCTGCTTCTACGGCGAGAAGCTGTGTCTCTGCCGGAGCGTGACATCCCGCGACAAACTTGCCGGGAGCTTCTGCTTCAATGGAACAAACCCTGGGGTTTGCTGGAGCATCTCGCTCCTCAGCGCCTTCGGTGTTGATCTTGGGGACCTTCTTGGCGGCGGCTTCGGGAAGCTCTGCCGGCAGGTAGTCACCAGGAATCAACTTCCTCTTCTTGCTTTGTCCAGTTGATGGTGTTACGGACGGTTGAGTCAGCTTGAGCACAAAGGTCCCTGGTCCCACAGGTAACTTAAGTGCGGCGCACTTTGACAGGCCATCAGCAATGGCGTTCTGAGTTCTCGGAACATGCTCCATTTGCAGGCCATCAAAGCGCTCTTCTAGCTTTCTCACTTCGTCGACGTAAGCTTCCATCAACGGACTCTGATAATTCTTGTTTACTTGGCGGATGACAAGCTGTGAGTCACCCCTGACAATGAGCTTCTTAATCCCAAGGTCTGCCGCGATCCTGAGACCGGCAAGCAATCCCTCATACTCTGCAGTATTGTTTGTTGCTTGCTCCTTGGGAAAGTGCATCTGGACTATGTACTTGAGGTGCTCTCCGGTGGGCGCGATAAGCAGCACACCAGCGTCGGCGCCTTGCAGCGAGAAAGCACCATCGAAGTACATCAGCCACTCTTTGCTCGCTTCTTTGTCGGGGATGCTCGTCTCCGGGATTTCTTCGTCCGGAGTTGGCGTCCATTCCACTATGAATTCTGCCAATGCTCTGCTCTGGATAGTTGAAGTGCTTTCAAACTTGAGACCAAAGCTTGACAGTTCCAGTGCCCACTCAACAATCCTGCCTGTCGCTTCAGGATTCTGCAGTATCCTCTTCAGCGGAAAGCGAGTGACCACTGTGATCTCATGTGCTTGGAAGTAATGGCGCAGCTTTCTCGAGGCCATGAGAAGGCCGAAAAGCAGTTTCTGCACACCAGAGTACCTTGACCTAGCCCCCTGCAAGAGGGAACTGACAAAGTAAACTGGGCGCTGCACCGTTTTCTTCCGTATCTCCTCGTGTATCAGCGCGGGTTCATCTTTGTTGGGACCAGAGCTTGTCGGGGAAGCCCCCTGCTTGTCGCTGGATGCGCTTGCCGCGGTTGCTAGCTCATCATCCGCCTCCCTTTCTGCTACTAACGCAGCACTAACCACTTGATTGGTTGCCGCTATGTACAGCAGCAACTTCTCTTGTGGCTTAGGCACGGCAAGTATTGGAGGGGAGGACAGGTATCTCTTCAGGTCTTGCAGCGCAGCCTCCGCGTCCGGAGTCCATTTCATTGGACCTGCCTTTTTCAATAGTTTGAAAAACGGCAGGGCGCGCTCAGCAGACCGAGAGATAAACCTGCTGAGAGCAGCCACGCAACCGGCAAGTTTCTGAACATCTTTGACGCGCTTCGGGGCTTCAATCTGCTCAATGGCCCTGATCTTGTCGGGGTTGGCTTCAATTCCCCGCTGAGACACGAAGAACCCGAGAAGCTTGCCGGAGGGAACTCCGAACACGCATTTCTCTGGGTTGAGCTTGAGGCTGATCTTGCGCAGATTTGCAAAAGTCTCGTCCAAGTCTTGGATCAGGGTTGTTCTGTCCTTGCTCTTGACCACTATATCATCCATGTAGGCTTCCACATTTCTGTGTATTTGTGGCTCAAGAGCAATATGGACTACTCTTGCAAATGTTGAACCGGCATTTTTTAATCCGAAAGGCATCCGTACAAAGCAGTACGTGCCACATGGAGTAATAAATGCGGTCTTCTCTTCATCCTCCTCTGCCATGAAGATCTGATGATACCCGGAGTACGCATCAAGAAACGAAAGCAAATCACATCCAGCTGTGGAGTCAACAATCTGGTCAATGCGCGTGAAAGGAAATGGGTCTTTGGGACAAGCTTTGTTAACATCGGTGAAATCGATGCAAAGCCTCCATTTCCCGTTTGCCTTGCGCACGACTACAGGATTGGCCAACCACGTGGGATGGAGCACTCCTCTGACGAGGCCTGCTGCTTCTAGTTTCTTGATTTCCTCCGCAATGAATTCTTGGCGCTCCACCGCCTGCTTCCGGACTTTCTGCTTGACGGGCCGCGCGTGAGGACAGACGGCAAGGTGGTGCTCAATCACTTTCCTGGGAACACCGGGGATGTCAGACGGTTGCCATGCAAACACGTCGACGTTCGCCCGCAGGAAAGCAACGAGCGCGCTTTCCTATTTAGGGTCAAGCGTGGCACTGATGGTGAAGGTACCACCAGCGCCATTCCCCTTGGCGGACACCTTCTTCGTCTCCGGCGGAGCTGCCATCGTCTTCTTGTGCTTGCCGGCGGAGCTCGATGGTGCGTCCTCGACGGCAGCGCAGCACTCCGAAGAGGCGCGCTTGCCGGAGTGGGCACCAGAGCTTTTGCCGGACTTGGTTTTCTTGCCGGTGGAGCTCGATGGTGCGTCCTCGACGGCAGCGCAGCACTCTGAAGAGGCGCGCTTGCCGGAGTGGGCATCAGAGCTTTTACCGGACTTGGCCTTCTTGCCGGTGGAGCTCGATGGTGCGTCCTCGACGGCAGCGCAGCACTCCGAAGAGGTGCGCTTGCCGGAGTGGGCATCAGAGCTTTTGCCGGGCTTGGTCTTCTTTCCCCTGGGAGCTTCAGCGGCAAGTGGATGGCGATCTGCCGTGGCTGCTGCTTCCCGGTAGATTTTGTCGGCACAGATAAGAGCGTCCTTCTTGTCGCCAGGGAAAGAAATGACGCTTATCGGGCCTGGCATCTTCAGCACGTTATACGCGTAGTGAGAGGCCGCCATGAACTTGGCGAGTGCTGGACGGCCAAGTATCCCATTGTAAGGCAACGGGATATCGACAACGTCGAACGTGACCCTCTCAGTCCTGAAGTTTAACTCACTGCCAAATGTTACCGGCAGCGTGACCTTCCCCTTCGGCTTGCTCCTTCCCGGGTTGATTCCTTGGAATGTGCCGGTCTCTTCGAGCTCGCCGTCAGGGATCTGGAGTTTTCGGAGCACAGCGGAGGAGATTAGGTTTAAGCCGGCCCCGCCGTCGACTAGCATCTTGGTGACCTTGAGGTTGTGGATGGTTGGTGAAACCAACATCGGCAGACACCCGACCGCGGTTGTGCGATCAGGGTGGTCCTCAATGTCAAAGATGATAGGCGTGCTGGACCACTTCAGAAGCTTGCGCGATTCGATGGGTGGTTCCGCTGCATTGACTTCCCGCACCCACTGTTTGAGTTGGCGGTGCGAGGTATGCAGGGAAGCACCCCCGTCAACGCACAAGACCTCTGTGGCTTTCTGGAACTCCTGCTCACTGGTCTCAACGTCATCCATGTCTTCATCCTCACCGTCGTCTTCGTCGTCGTCGCGACCGCGGGGAGGCCTGTCTCCTTGCCGCTGATTGGCTTTGCCGCGGCATCCTTCCTGGCCGGTGCGCTTCCGGCCAGGTTTCTCGGCACCCCCTTGGGCTCTCTCCTTGTCGCGCCGCTCGTACTCAGCCCTCTGTTGCTGGACGAGCTGCTCGACCTTCTTGCAGCTCTGGAGGTCATGGCCCTTGGTGCGGTGAATCTTACAGTATTGCTTGCCGGAGCCATCCCGCTTGTCGGCGACCGCCACAGCCTGACAGTTGGTGCACGCGGCAATTTCCTTGCCGGATCTACCAACTGTAGCCTTCGTGGCGTCACCTTCATTGCCGGACTGCTCAACGAGCAGCACCTCGTTGTTCTGCTTCTTCCTGTTGTTGCGCCGCCGGCTTCTCTTTGCCGGGGCGGCATCCTCACTGTCAGATCCTCCTGCTCCAGTGCTTTCTCGGGGAATTTCCTCCCCTCCTCAGCGCGTGCACACCTGTCGGCCAGGGCGTAAAGCTCGCTGACGTCCCAATCTTACACATCGCCAACTCCTCCCGCATCCTACGGTTACGCACGTTCTGATGGAACGCGCTGATTACCGCGGCAGGGTGGATATTTGGGATGTTGTGGTGAACACGGCTGAACCTCTGGATGTACTGGCGCTGGGGCTCTCCTTCCTTCTGGACGAGTAGATGAAGATCGCTCTCTTGGCCATGAGGTTTGTGGCCGCCTGTGAAGGCGCCAACAAACTGATGGCACAGCTCGGCCGAGGAGGATATGGAGTTGTCCGGCAAGTGCATGAGCCAGGACCTGACGTTGGGCTTAAGTACCAGCGGGAAGTAGTTGGCAAGGATCTTGTCGTCTCGTCCCCCAGCAGCCTGCACCGCGATGGTGTAGATGCTGAGGAACTCCGACGGATGCAACTTGCCATCGTACTTCTCTGGTACATCTGGCTTGAAGTTCTTCGTACTGGGCCACTGGACTTGCCGCAGCTCACGAGTGAACGCAGCGCAACCTATCGGGTACGGCAAGTCGCCTAGTTCCCCTGGCGCATGCATGTCAACAGAGGTCCCAGCGCGCTGGTCTGACTGACGTCGCGCTTCTCTCCGGCGCTCGATGCGAGTACGAGCGTCTTCCCGCTGCCGTTCTTGAAGAATTTGGCGCTGATCGCGACGAGCTCGGGGATTAGACGACGCGGTGGAGTCGCTGTCGAGGTGGATCCGGCGAGTCGGCGATCTTGGCCTTCGGGGTGGGGAGTGCATAGTAGTTGCACCCCCACCAGTCTTGTCTCCACCGGTTCGCGCCTGGCTGACTCGCTGCGGCTGCGACGTGGTCGGCTGCCGAGGAGTGTCGCCGTTGGCGAAGCTGATGAGACTCTGGATAGTGGCCCTCCAGTCGTCGATCTTGTCCGCCGCCGGAGGGTAGTCTAGGAGCAGCTGAGCTCGCGCCAGAGCTTCGGCTGCGGTGGCGGGCGGCGGTAGCGAGCGGTGCGAGGAGCGGGATAAGCTCGGACTTCTAACCACGTTAGAAGGAGCAGTATCCCGTCCAGGCGACCGTGTTTCGCTCACGCCAGCAGGTTGACGTGCATGGTGGTCCAGAGTGCTCCGAGATCCACCAGCGCGATCCGGATCCAGCGAGCGCATGGCACCGTGAGCACCATGACGCTGCCGGTCCCGCACCTCCTGAGATGGGCGCGGTGCATGCATGGACGCCGAGGTCTTGGAGTGCGCCCGGTCGTTGTGGGAGCCGGCCACGCCGCCGATGGGCAGCGCAGCCTTGCCCTGGGACCTGGCAACACCGCGAGTTCCCTCGCCGACGCGTGTTCCTCCGTCGGCGCCTGCCCCACCAGCCGTTTGCTCCGGCGGTGGGTGGCTCGGCGCGGACGGAGCAGCTGCCTCCGAAACTTTCTTCTTCGGCGGCATGTTGATGAAGATGGTGAAGATCGATGAAGAAGATGAAGATCTAGCCCACAAGAACGCCGGATCTGATTCACACAACTTCGACGCCCCCTACCTGGCGCGCCAGAGATGCCGGGGTTGCTGATCCACGGGCACCTATGGGACCGGCGGACCGGGTCCCTTTTGGTTCGGCGGGGGGCGGAGGTCGCGCAAAGAGCAGATCGAGGCAAAGCACGCGGGCGGTTGGTCGTGCGAGGAGTAAATCGAGGCGAAGCACGCGAGCGATTTACCCAGGTTCGGGCCGCACGAATGCGTAAAACCCTACTCCTGCTTTGTGGATTGGTATTGATTTCTAGCTCGGGAGCGAGATCGAGCGTGAGTGTGTGGAATTTCTGAACCTCGCGAGGGCACTCGAGATGGCTGACCCCCATCTACGTTGCCCCGGGCCTCCTTTTATATGCTCAAGGGGTTACCGACATAGGGCAACGGAGGGCAAAAGTGGAAAAGGTGCCGTGGATAGGCACAGCTAGGTGCTGTAGTAGGCACAGCTAGCTGCTACAGTGTTATCATACCTAACCCTGACGGCAGGGGACAAGGGCATTAAATGCCCGCCCGTGTTGCCTAGACAGCACCGAAAGGGACCGCTAGGGACGCCACCGTCTTGCCACGATGGTTGTCTTGTCAGCGCCTGCGTGCCATCGCACGCCCCTAGCTGCACAGCCTCCTGCCACGTGCGCTCGGGAGGGGCCCCGGAGCGACACGTGGGTGGATGTGCTGGAGCGCGGGCGTGGAGTGGGGGCTTGCCGCGGCAAGCGCCTTGCCGCGGCCGTCGTCTTGTCGCTTCCGGGAGCTTGTCGCTCACCGGGCCTTGTCGGGGCGCGTAGCGCGCCGCGGCAAGTTCCTTGGAATGCCTCGGACGGCCTTCCCGGCAAGCGCCTCTTGCCGGGGCCTTGGGACGCTTCTGATGGCCTTCCCGGCAAGCTCCTCTTGCCGGGGTCTTGCCTTCTTCCCGGCAAGCTCCTCTTGCCGGGGTCTTGTCTTGAGTACTTTGTTCTTGAATGGTCTTCAAAGGGACCACGGAGGTTCTTGGCGGTGACTTGGCAGGCCTTGCCGCGGGACGCTGCGACTGCCCGTGCACAAGTTCGGGGTACTAAGGGTACCCCTACTTTAGTACACCGACACTTTTTGATCCTCTTTAGTAATAAATAATTTATCTAGCCTCTGTTTTGGTTGTTTTTTTGTGTTTAATTAGTGTTTGTGCCAAGTAGAACCGTTGGGAAGACTTGGGGAAAGTCTTGTTACACTTGCTGTAAAAAACAGAAACTTTAGCGCTCACGAGAACTGCTGCAATTTTTATTTTGAAAGTGCTATTTAGTTAATCTTTTGCAGATGATTAATAGATAAATTTCTCACGTCCATAAATTTATTTTAGAATTTTTCAGGCTCCATATTTTGCGTTAGCTACAGATTACTAGAGACTGTTCTGTTTTTGACAGATTCGGTTTTCGTGTGTTGTTTGCTTATTTTGATGAATCTATGGATAGTAAAATAGTTTATAAACCATAGAGAAGTTGGAATACAGTAGGTTTAACACCAATATAAATAAATAATGAGTTCATTATAGTATCTTGAAGTGGTGTTTTGTTTTCTTTCGCTAACGGAGCTCACGAGATTTTCTACTTTAAGTTTTGTGTTGTGAAGTTTTCAAGTTTTGGGTAAAGATTTGATGGATTATGGAACAAGGAGTGGCAAGAGCCTAAGCTTGGGGATGCCCATGGCACCCCCAAGATAATCTAAGGACACCTAAAAGCCAAAGCTTGGGGATGACGCGGAAGGCATCCCCTCTTTCGTCTACTTCTATCGGTAACTTTACTTGGAGTTATATTTTTATTCGCCACATGATATGTGTTTTGCTTGGAGCGTCTTGTATGATTTGAGTCTTTACTTTTTAGTTTACCACAATCATTCTTGCTGTACATACCTTTTGAGAGAGTCATACATGATTTGGAATTTGTTACAATACTCTATGTGCTTCGCTTATATCTTTTGAGTTATGTAGTTTTGCTCTAGTACTTCACTTATATCTTTTATAGCACGGTGGTGGATTTGTTTTATAGAAACTATTGATCTCTCATGCTTCACTTAGACTATTTTGAGAGTCTTAAATAGCATGGTAATTTGCTTAAAATCCTAATATGCTTGGTATACAAGATTAATAATAAAACTTTCTTATGAGTGTGTTGAATACTATGAGAAGTTTGATGCTTGATAATTGTTTTGAGATATAAAGATGGTGATATTAAAGTTGTGCTAGTTGAGTAGTTGTGAATTTGAGAAATACTTGTGTTGAAGTTTGTGATTCCCGTAGCATGCACGTATGGTGAACCGTTATGTGATGAAGTCGGAGCATGATTTATTTTTTGATTGTCTTCCTTATGAGTGGCGGTCGGGGACGAGCGATGGTATTTTCCTACCAATCTATCCCCCTAGGAGCATGCGCGTAATACTTTGCTTTGATAACTTGTAGATTTTTGCAATAAGTATATGAGTTCTTTATGACTAATGTTGAGTCCATGGATTATACGCACTTTTCTCACCCTTCCACCTTTGCTAGCCTCTCTAATACCTCGCACCTTTTGCCGGTATCATACACCCACCATATACCTTCCTCAAAACAGCCACCATACCTACCTATTATGGCATTTCCATAGCCATTCCGAGATATATTGCCATGCAACTTTCCACCGTTCCGTTTATTATGACACACTCCACCATTGTCATATTGCTTAGCATGATCATGTAGTTGACATCGTATTTGTGGCAAAGCCACCATTCATAGTTCTTTCATATGTGTCACTCTTGATTCATTGCATATCCCGGTACACCGCCGGAGGCATTCATATAGAGCCATATTTTGTTCTAAGTATCGAGTTGTAATTTTTGAGTTGTAAGAAAAATAAAAGTGTGATGATCATCATTATTAGAGCATTGCCCCAGTGAGGAAAGGATGATGGAGACTATGATTCCCCCACAAGTCGGGATGAGACTCCGGACAAAAAATAAAAAAAAAGAGAAAGAAAAGAGGCCATAAAACTAGAGAAAGAGAAAAGGCCCAATAAAAATGAGAGAAAAAGAGAAAAGGGACAATGTTACTATCCTTTTACCACACTTGTGCTTCAAAGTAGCACCATGATATTCATGATAGAGAGTCTCCTATGTTATCACTTTCATATACTAGTGGGAATTTTTCATTATAGAACTTGGCTTGTATATTCCAATGATGGGCTTCCTCAAAATTCCCTAGGTCTTCATGAGCAAGCAAGTTGAATGCACACCCACTTAGTTTCTTTTTGAGCTTTCATATACTTATAGATCTAGTGCATCCGTTGCATGGCAATCCCTACTCACTCACATTGATATCTATTGATGGCCACCTCCATAGCCCGTTGATACGCCTAGTTGATGTGAGACTATCTTCTCCCTTTTTGTCTTCTCCACAACCACCATTCTATTCCACCTATAGTGCAATGTCCATGGCTCACGCTCATGTATTGCGTGAAGATTGAATTTTTTTGAGAATGTCAAAAGTATGAAACAATTGCTTGGCTTGTCATCGGGGTTGTGCATGATTTAAATATTTTGTGTGGTGAAGATGGAGCATAGCCAGACTATATGATTGTGTAGGGATAACTTTATTTGGCCATGCTATTTTGAGAAGACATGATTGCTTTGTTAGTATGCTTGAAGTATTATTATTTTTATGTCAATATTAAACTTTTGTCTTGAATCTTTCGGATCTGAATATTCATACCACAATTAAGAAGAATTACATTAAAATTATGCCAAGTAGCACTCCGCATCAAAAATTCTATTTTTATCATTTACCTACTCAAGGATGAGCAGGAATTAAGGTTGGGGATGCTTGATACGTCTCCAACGTATCTATAATTTTTGATTGCTCCATGCTATATTATCTACTGTTTTGGACATTATTGGGCTTTATTTTCCACTTTTATATTATTTTTGGGACTAACCTATTAACCGGAGGCCCAGCCCAGAATTGCTGTTTTTTGCCTGTTTTAGGGTTTCGAAGAAAAGGAATATCAAACAGAGTCCAAACGGAATGAAACCATCAGGAACGTGATTTTCTCAACGAACAAGACCCGGGAGACTTGGACCCTACGTCAAGACACAAAAGAGGAGGCCACGAGGTAGGGGGCGCTCCTACCCCCCCCCTAGGCGCGCCCTCCACCCTCGTGGGCCCCCTGTTGCTCCACCGATGTACTCCTTCCTCCTATATATACCTACGTACCCCCAAACGATCAAATACAGAGCCAAAAACCTAATTCCACCGCCGCAACTTTCTGTATCCACGAGATCCCATCTTGGGGCCTGTTCCAGAGCTCCGCCAGAGGGGGCATCGATCACGGAGGGCTTCTACATCAACACCATAGCCCCTCCGATGAAGTGTGAGTAGTTTACCTCAGACCTACGGGTCCATAGTTATTAGCTAGATGGCTTCTTCTCTCTTTTTGGATCTCAATACAATGTTCTCCCCCTCTCTTATGGAGAACTATTCTATGTAATCTTCTTTTTGCGGTGTGTTTGTTGAGATTAATGAATTGTGGGTTTATGACCAAGTCTATCTATGAATAATATTTGAATCTTCTCTGAATTCTTTTATGTATGATTGGTTATCTTTGCAAGTCTCTTCGAATTATTAGTTTGGTTTGGCCTACTAGATTGATCTTTCTTGCAATGTGAGAAGTGCTTAGCTTTGGGTTCAATCTTGCGGTGTCCTTTCCCAGTGACAGTAGGGGCAGCAAGGCACATATTGTATTGTTGCCATCGAGGATAACAAGATGGGGTTTTCATCATATTGCATGAGTTTATCCCTCTACATCATGTCATCTTGCTTAAGGCGTTACTCTGTTTTTAACTTAATACTCTAGATGCATGCTGGATAGCGCTCGATGAGTGGAGTAATAGTAGTAGATGCAGGCAGGAGTCGGTCTACTTGTCTCGGACGTGATGCCTATATACATGATCATACCTAGATATTCTCATAATTATGCTCAATTCTGTCAATTGCTCAACATTAATTTGTTCACCCACCGTAGAATACTTATGCTCTCGAGAGAAGCCACTGGTGAAACATATGGCCCCCGGGTCTATCTTTATCATATTAATCTCCTACTACTTAGTTATTTCCTTTGCTTTTTACTTTGCCTTTATTTTACTTTGTATCTTTATCACAAAAATACCAAAAAATTTATCTTATCATATCTATCAGATCTCACTCTCGTAAGTGGCCGTGTAGGGATTGACAACCCCTATTCGCGTTGGTTGCGAGGATTTATTTGTTTTGTGAAAGCACGAGGGACTCGCGCGTAGCTTCCTACTGGATTGATACCTTGGTTCTCAAAAACTGAGGGAAATACTTATGCTACTTTGTTGCATCATCCCTTCCTCTTCGGGGAAAACCAACGCAGTGCTCAAGAGGTAGCAGGGATCTCGTGGATATAGAAAGTTGCGGCAGTGGAATTAGGGTTTTGGCTCCGTATCTGATCATTTGGGGGTACGTAGGTATATATAGGAGGAAGGAGTACATCGGTGGAGCAACAGGGGGCCCACAAGGGTGGAGGGCGCGCCTGGGGGGTAGGCACGCCCCCCTTCCTCGTGGCCTCCTCTTTTGTGTCTTTACGTAGGGTCCAAGTCTCCTGGGTCTTGTTCGTTTAGAAAATCACGTTCCCGAAGGTTTCATTCTGTTTGGACTCCGTTTGATATTCCTTTTCTTCGAAACCCTAAAACAGGCAAAAAACAGCAATTCTGGGTTGGGCCTCCGGTTAGTTGGTTAGTCCCAAAAATAATATAAAAGTGGATAATAAAGCCCAATAATGTCCAAAACAATAGATAATATAGCATGGAGCAATCAAAAATTATAGATACGTTGGAGACGTATCACCTATTGATGATAGTTTTCCTAATGAGCAATTAGTTGCAATAAATGTTTCTCATAGTACTCCTTGGTATGCTGACTATGCTAATTACACTGTTGCTAATTATTTACCACCTAGCTTTACATATCAACAAAGAAAAATTCTTCTATGATTTAAGACATTACTTTTGGGATGACCCACATCTTTATAAAGAAGGAGTAGATGGTATTATTAGACATTGTGTACCTGAGCATGAACAGGGAAAAATCCTATGAAAATATCACTCTGAAGCTTATGGAGGACATCATGCTGGAGATAGAACTGCTCATAAGGTATTGCAGTCTGGATTGTATTGGCCTACTCTCTTCAGGGATGCACGTAAGTTCGTCTTAACTTGTGATGAATGCCAAATAACAGGTAATATTGTTAAGCGTCCTCTGAATTATTCACTCATTGTGGAACCATTTGATGTTTGGGGATTTGATTACATGGGACCTTTTCCTTCCTCTAATGGGTATACACATATTTTGGTTGTTGATGATTATGTTACTAAATGGGTAGAAGCTATTCCAACCAGTAGTGCTGATCACAACACCTCTATTAAAATTCTTAAGGAAATTATTTTCCCAAGGTTTGGAGTCCCTAGATATTTAATGACTGATGGTGGTTCACACTTTATTCATGGTGCTTTCCATAAAATGCTTGCCAAGTATGATGTTAACCATAGAATTGCATCACCATATCATCCTCAGTCTAGTGGTCAAGTTGAAGTTAGCAATAGAGAAATAAAATTAATTTTGCAAAAGACTATTAATAGGTCCAGGAAGAATTGGTCTAAGAAATTAGATGATGCACTTTGGGCTTCTAGAACAGCATATAAAAATCCTATGGGTATGTCTCCTTATAAAATGGTTTATGGAAAAGCTTGTCATTTGCCTCTTGAGTTAGAACATAAAGCATTTTGGGCAATCAAAGAACTCAATTATGATTTCAAACTTGTTGGTGAAAATAGGTTATTTGATATTATCTCTCTAGATGAATGGAGAACCCAAGCTTATGAAAATGCAAAATTATTCAAAGAAAAAGTTAAAAAATGGCATGACAAAAGAATCCAAAAGCGTGAGTTTAAAGTCGGAGAGTATGTTCTTTTGTACAACTCTCGTTTCAGATGCTTTGCAGGAAAACTCCTCTCAAAATGGGAAGGCCCATATGTCATCGAGGAGGTTTACCGGTCTGGAGCCATCAAAATAAATAATTCCGAAGGTACAAACCCGAAGGTTGTCAATGGGCAACGAATAAAGCATTGTACCTCAGGTACACCTATTAATGTTGAAAGTAATATTATCCAAACTTTGACACCGGAAGAACACATAAAAGAGTCCTTCTGAAACACTCCAGAATTGGGAAAATAAGGAGGTACATCATACGGTAAGTAAACGGACTCCGAAAAATCCGCAAAAATATTTTTTATCAGTTTTGGAATACTTGAGAATTTTGGAAATAAGTAAACTTCCAGGAAGCGTCCCCTGGTGGGCATAAGACACCAGGGCGCGCCAGGCTTGGCTAGCATGCCCAGGTGGGTTGTGCCCACCTGGGACACCTTCCGCACTTCGTTTTTATATCATATACTTGTCCTCCAAGATAAAAAAATCTATATATACTTCTCGAACTTGTTAATCATTGTATCGCGAAGAAATCCACTCTTCTCTTTTCTTCCTGTTTCCTGCACAGTTTTGAAAATATGTCGTCCCAAGACTCTGACAGTGAGAGATATGTCTCACATCTCATTGCTGACCCAAAGACCTATGGGGACCTATCTCCTTATGGTCGAACTACGGATGATGAGGAGGATGCTCACTGGATGAGGGTTGATGATTCAAGCTTGGAGGAGCAGGATGTTCCTCTACCTCTACATGGGGATATGCACATAGAGTTCAAGAAGTCCAGTCTCCCTAAGAGAGCTAACCGGTCTAATAACCGATCTATTCCTTCTCGTTTTCGGTAGAAAAGCAAAGGAGATTTATGTGACAAGATCTTGAAGCTCGAGTTGGAGGTCGACGATTTAAAAGAGGAAATTGCTCTCCTCAACTACAATATGAAAAAGCTGAAGGCCCAATTTTCATCACCACCATCATCTTCTTCACCACCAAATAAGAACTGAGTATCAGGTATGGGCACTCCCCTTGGATTCCGCCAAGATTGGGGGAGATGCCCCGATATTGTATCATCCCACTATCTTTTTGCTTTTACTTACTTTAGTTCGATCCTTTGCTTTAGATGAATAAAAGTTTAGTTCGGTCCTTTCTTCTTTGAGAGTTTCCTTAGTGTTCTATCCTTGTAATCGTGTGCAAGTTATATAATAAAGTTTAGTTTGAGTTTTTTGCTTTCTTTACTTTCATGTTGCAAATAAAAGAAAATAAAGAAAGGAAATAAATAAAAGAAAGGAAAGAAATAATGAAAAGATTATATACTAATCCTATGGTAGGTGATGGCACCACATAATGAAAAGTATAAGTAGAAATTTTTTTATTAGAGATTGACAAACATAGCATTAGTCAATGATACAACTCATGAAAGAATTAATAAGGGAAGAGAAGATTCACATATAAATATACTATCCTAGAAATCTTTTGTGATTGTGAGCCCTCATCAAAATATTATATGCCAAAATTGTTGACATTGGACAAGGAAGACAACTTAATGATTTATGCTTGTTCATATTCACATAGAAGTCATATTGTCATGGATCCTTTAACATGTGGTGCTTGCCCCCTATCTTTGCTAGCCAAAAATTCTGCACTAAGTAGAGATACTGCTTGTGCATCCAAAAACCCTTAAACCCAAATCCTATTTTCAAGTGTCCACCATACCTACCTAGGGATTGAGCAAGATCCCTCAAGTAAGTTGTCATCGGTGCAAAAAGGAAATAAAAATTGCTTCTAAAAGTGTGAGATCATTTAGTGTAAGAGAAAATTGAGCGTTGCATGAACTTGTGATGGTGAAGAATAAAAGCGACAGACTGCATAATAAACGTCGCTATCACAAGGGGCAATGCAACATGACGTTCTTTTACACTAAGGGATTGAGCATACAAACAAATAAGCACATGGTAACCTCTGCTTGCCTCTGCGAAGGGACTATCTTTTAATTTTATGCAAGAGTCAAAGTTTTTCTCTCTATTCCTTTTATTTTTCTCCTTTGGAAAGCATCATGTGGTGAGGGAAGATCTAGGCACATATGTCCAGTTGAATATGGGTGGCAAGAGTTATTATTGTTGACATCACCCTTGAGGTGAGTACGTTGGGAGGTGAAACCATAAGCCCCTATCTTTCTATGTGTCCGGTAGAAATGTTTTGCTCATGAGTACGACGTGAGTGTTAGCAATCATAGAAGACTATATGATGGTTGAGTATGTGGACTTGCCTAAAGGCTTCGACACGTGACCCTTCCTGGAAAGATGATGAATTGTAGTTGCAAAGTTGACTGAGAACATAGTTTGTTGGTTCCTAATAGAGTTTTTGCTTTATACTTCAATTGTGTGATGAACTATTACTTATTCATGAGAAGTATATGATAAAAACTTCTATGATAAAAGTCCTATGCTCAATTTTGTTGCTCTTATAATAATCAACATGATGCTTCTATGTCCGTATTTTGTTTTTATCGACACCTCTCTCTCTCAAAGCATGTGGACATTTTTTTCGATTTCGGTTTCTCTTGAGGACAAGCGAGGTCTAAGCTTGGGGGAGTTGATACGTCCATTTTGCATCATGTTTTCTTACTGTTATTTATAATGTTTTTATCCATAATAATCCTTTTTCGAGTAATTCTAATGCCTATTCTCTCATAATTTGCAAGGTACACACCGAGAGGGAGAATTCCAGCAGCTGGAAATCTCGACCTGGAAAAGCTACGTCAGGCTACCTATTATGCACAACTCCAAAAAAGTTGAAACTTCACGAGGATTTTTTATGGAATATATAAGAATTATTGGAGCCAATAAGTACCAAAGGGGGACCACCAGGTGGGCACAACCCACCTGGGCGCGCCAGGGAGCCCAGGCGCGCCCTGGTGAATTGTGCTCCCCTCGGCCCACCTCCGGTGCCCATCTTTTGGTATATAATTCATTTTGACCTAGAAAAAATAAGGGGAGGACTTTTGGGACGAAGCGTCGCCGCCTCGAGGCGGAACTTGGGCAGGAGCACTTTTGCCCTCCGGCGGAGCGATTCCGCCAGGGGAACTTCCCTCCCGGAGGGGGAAATCATCGTCATCATCATCACCAACAACTCTCCCATCTTGGGGAGGGAAATCTCCATCAACATCTTCAATAGCACCATCTCCTCTCAAAACCTAGTTCATCTCTTGTGTTCAATCTTGTTACCGGAACTATAGATTGGTACTTGTGGGTGACTAGTAGTGTTGATTACATCTTGTAGTTGATTACTATATGGTTTATTTGGTGGAAGATTATATTTTCAGATCCAATATGCTATTTAATACCCCTCTGATCATGAGCATTTTTATCATTTGTGAGTAGTTACCTTCGTTCTTGAGGTCACGGGAGAAATCATGTTGCAAGTAATCATGTGAATTTGATATGTGTTTGATATTTTGATAGTATGTATGTTGTGATTCCCTTAGTGGTGTCATGTGAACGTCGACTACATGACACTTCACCATATTTTGGGCCTAAGGGAATGCATTGTGGAGTAGCAATTAGATGATGGGTCGCGAGAGTGATAGAAACTTAAACCCCAATTTATGCGCTATTCCGTAAGGGACCGATTGGATCCAAAAGTTTAATGCTATGGTTAGAATTAATACCTTTCTCGTAGTTGTGGATGCTCGCGGGGGGTTAATCATAAGTAGGAGGTTTGTTCAAGTAAGAACAACACCTAAGCACCGGTCCACCCACATATCAAATTATCAAAGTAGCGAACACGAATTAAACCAACATGATGAAAGTGACTAGATGAAATTCCCGTGTACCCTCAAGAACGCTTTGCTTATCACACAAGACCGTTTTGGCCTGTCCTTTTCCTCAAAAGGATTGGGCTACCTTGCTGCACTTTTGTTACTACTATCACTACTTGCTCATTACAAATTATCTTGCTATCAAACTACTCTGCTACTTACAAGTTCAGCACTTGCAGACATTACCTTACTGAAAACTACTTGTCATTTGCTTCTGCTCCATG
This sequence comes from Triticum urartu, assembly GCF_003073215.2. Classification (NCBI taxonomy): domain Eukaryota; kingdom Viridiplantae; phylum Streptophyta; class Magnoliopsida; order Poales; family Poaceae; genus Triticum; species Triticum urartu. The sequence goes on from NC_053022.1 coordinate 124,813,333, forward strand.
TTGGGTTCGACACTCTTACTTATCGAAAAGAGCTGCAATTGCTCCCCTATACTTGTGGGTCATCAAGCCACGATGCCCATATGTTTGAATTTCATTCCCGTATCTTGAAAGGGACCTATAAATTTACCCAAAGACACACATGTGATTTTTCAACAAACTTTGGTGCACTGGAGCATGTGCTTGTAGTTCAAATTTAAATTATGCACATTAAATGCCTAGAAACTCAATTAATGCATAAAAAGGCCAAACAAACCCGGAATAATTCCAAATTTTAACACGACACTCATATAGTTATATGTTGGCTCTGTAAAAAATGAAGAGGGGGGCAGCGGCATATGTCGTGTCGCACATAAAGGTGACACCTTTCCCTCTCGGAACCACAATCCTTCTTGAGAGAAGCTTCGGTTTGCAAGAAGTTATGCCGAAACTTGTCCCAATTCGGCCAAAAAAGTTACCACAACATGTTGGTGCCATGACATGACACCATGCCAAGTTTCATGATTTTTCAGGCAAGTTTTGGATTTACTTTAATTTAAAAACCAAGTTTCTCAATGTTTCTCGTCGAGCCACGACGCCCAGATGTTTGATTTCATTGCCATTTCTTGCAAGGGACCTATAAATTCACCCAAAGACACATATCTGATTTTTGAACAAACTTTGATGCACTCGAGCATGTGCTTGCAGTTCAAATTTGAATTACGCATATTAAATGCCTAGAAACTCAATTAATGCATAAAAGGCCAAACGAACCTGGAATAATTCCAAATTATAACACGACACTCATATAGTTGCATGTTCGCTATAGATAAATATTCTAGCAATTCAAGCACCATCATTTCCCTCTGTAACACCATTTTGCCTTTCAAAACAAAATGAAAAAAGCAGGTATACCACAAACAGTTTACTAAAGAATCGTGTGGGATGCGATATAAAATATCTTGGCGCACCGTCTCGTCTGGCTTATGCATGAAGCTTCGTCGTCTATAGTCCACCGCCCGTGCTTGAACCACACTTGCGCGCCAGTTTCTCGCGGCACCAAACGAAAAATATTCTGTCACCGCAGAAATATCTATCCCCCCGCCCCCACCCCCACCAAAAGCCACATTTCCATTGTTGCTCCTTGCTTTCCAAGTTAAAACATTCACTGTTGCTTACTGGCAGCATGACCTCCTCGCTGGCGACCCTTCTTCTTGTAGCGCCCCCTCCTCGCCGGCAAGCCTTCTTCTTGCCGCGCCGCCTCCTCGTCGACGATCCTTCTTCTTGCTGCGCGGCCTCGTCGATATGGTCAGGTAATCCACACCCCACCCACACCATCCTCCTCCTTCCCCATCACACATGCCCCGACCGACGGCGCGACACCTTCCACCCAAGTCACTACCCAGCCCGTCCTCCAATTAAGTGCCGCCCACAGCCATCTTGCACACAATATAGCATGGAGCTCAGTAGCACCTGGCAGCGGAGAAAAAAATTGCAGCCGCACGCGCGGATGAGGTCGCGATGGCTATCATGCATGCCGACTGCCAGATTTTAGAGGAGCATCGTGTCTTCGAGGCCACCATCGACACCGCCACGCGGTTGTGTACTTTAAAATACAGTTCGTGTTGTTTATTGAGGCCTCGCCAGTGCCTTCTAGTGATTTGTCTTATGCAATGTTAATATGAAATCTGAAATGTAATGTTAAGTTAACAGTTTGGTCCAACAATTGCTTCATTTTGTAGTACTGTTCTCAAGCATTCTTGGTTTCGCTAATTGTCTTATCTTCTAGTATATGTTCTATTCTGAAATGTCGTGCTCAGTTAACTGTTTTGGTTCATTTGTTCTGTTGTCCAGTTAACAGTTTGGTTCAATTCTGCAATTTGATTTTTATTGGTTGTGTGTACAATTTTGTATTGGTATGCATGTGAGAAATAAATCGAATTTGGCTATACTCAATACATATTCTACTGATAGTATGGAAACTCTTAGTTAACCTGATCAAGATCTTCCTTATATGTGTTGCAGGGAAACAATGGGAGGCACTGCAGTTTACCATCGAGATTTGCTCATGCATGGTCCTTTTGCTAATAGCACATTATTGTGCAGTTGCAGGAATCATTCTAATATTTAGGTTTCTTACAATTTGGTCTTGCACATGTAGGTCATGTTGTCATAGGCTTAGACCCACTGTTCAACCCATTTTGCATATGGGGAAATGAGATGTCCATGAATATCAGTCAAGTCAAGAAACTCAAAAAGATTGTTATCATAAAGAAACTTGCGACGAATAACAGCAAGATCTTTGTTTGCACAATGAAGAAGACATCATCAACTATAGCATGGTTGTCGGTGTCAAAATCGGCGGAGCTCGGGTAGGGGATCCCGAACTATGCATCTAAGGCGGATGGTAACAGGAGGCAGGGGACATGATGTTTTACCCAGGTTCGGGCCCTCTTGATAGAGGTAAAACCCTATGTCATGCTTGATTGTTCTTGATGATATGAGTATTACAGGAGTAGATCTACCATGAGATCAGAGAGGCTAAACCCTAGAAGCTAGCCTATGGTATCATTGTATGTTGTCCTACGGACTAAAACCCTCCGGTTTATATAGACACCGGAGGAGGCTAGGGTCATACAAGGTCGGTTACAAAGGAGGAGATATGCATATCCGTATTGCCTAGCTTGCCTTCCATGCCAAGTAGAATCCCATCCGGACACGGGACGAAGTCTTCAATCGCGTATCTTCACAGTCCAACAGTCCGGCCAAAGGATATAGTCCAGCTGTTCGGAGACCCCTTAATCCAGGACTCCCTTAGTAGCCCCTGAACCAGGCTTCAATGACGACGAGTCCGGCGCGCAGTGTTGTCTTTGGCATTGCAAGGCGGGTTCCTCCTCCGAATACACCACGGAAGAGTTTGAATACAAGGATAGTGTCCGATCCTGCAAAATAAGTTTCACACACCACCGTAGAGAGAATAATATTTCCACAAATCTAATCTGCTGACATGTTTTGATAGCATGACATCATGCCACGGCCTGGTCATTATTTGAACCGTTTTTCTTTAACCAGCCCCGCACATAACGCGAGGCAGTTTCTTGACACGTCTTGTCAAAGCAGAGATCGTGTTCCCCTTATCACGGGATTCTCATCAATACAAACGTGGGTAACCCAACCGTGCCTATTGGTATGACTCCTAGATCTTAGGTAAGTCTCAAACGGCCACGAGGGGGACGCCTGATATTCACCCTCTTTATAAAGGGATAGGGCTTTTTCTTTTTTCCCTCCCGCACTCAATCGAATCATTCCCCCGCCTCGAGTTCTAACACCCAAAGCTCAGGTTAGGCGCTTCGGACCTTCAATCATGTCCGGATCCAGCCTTCAAGGCCGGTGGATGCCTTCCTCCATCACAGAGGAGGACATCAAGAAGTTGAGGGAGGCCAGATATCTGACCGCCGAAATTTCGCATAGGCTGCCCGCCCGAGGGCAGGTCGTCCGTACTCCCGAACCCAACGAGAGCATCATGTTCGTCTCCCACTTCCTCCGAGGACTAGGCCTCGCTCTGGATCCCTTTGTTAGGGGTCTTATGTTCTATTACGGGCTGGATTTTCATGATCTGGCCCTGGATTCCCTTCTTCACATCTCGTCATTCATTGTCGTATGTGAGGCCTTCCTCCGCATTACCCCTCACTTCGGCATGTGGCTCAAGACCTTCGATGTGAAGCCGAATATGGTCGAGGGGCGGTACGCAGCGTGCGGAGGTGCGGAGGTGCTTTAATAAGCAAAATTGTTGATGCTCCATGGCCAAAGGGTTCTTTTCTAGAGGTTCCCGGATTGTGGCAGCGGGAGTGGTTTTACGTCACAGCTCCCCGGAGTGCCAAATGGGTAGCTGCCCCCACCTTTCGCTCGGGCCACCCACCACAACTGATGTCATGGATCAGCAGGGGGCTGAGCTGGGGTCCAGCCAAGGACGTGCCAATACTGCAGAGCCGTATCCGAGATCTCTTCGAGGGAGATTTCAGTCCGGTTATGGTAATGCAAGTTATGCTGGTTCGTCGAGTCCAGCCTTGCAAACGCCGACCCCTCCGTATGTGGGAATTCAACCCGGAAGGACCGCGCGCTATTCAGCATTTCTTCAGCATGACGCACGAGGAGATGTACAAAACGTTCTTCGGACCCCAAATAGAGTGTCCGGACACCACCGAGGACGTGGGCCTAAGCTGCAACCGCCCCGCTGCCCAAGTAAGTAATCCCATGGCCGAACACACTGTCCTTTTATTTATCATGACATCATTCTGAAGAATCGCTCTTTGACCAGGACAGGATAACAAAGGCGAAGCTGATCCGGTGTTCAGCTCCCCTTCCTGAGGGGTTGGACAATCTGGTGCTGGAAAAGATGCTCGAGCCAGCACCTTGTCTAGTGCCCTCAAAGGAAGATGAAGGGGGGAATAAAGAGGGCGAAAGCGGGCCTCCATCGCTATCTATTCCAATCGAGGGAATGAGCACCTCCGCGGGGGAGGATAACCAAGGGGAAGAATCTGGCATTCTTTCTCCCCGGGGAAGGAAGAGGACTACCTCTGAAGATCCGGAAACTAAGGTTTCCAAATGGGAGAAGAAATCTCCGCCAGAGGGTACTGCCTCGGAGGGTATTCTGGCCGCACAATGTCCGCGCGGGGATCAGCCCTCTACCGAGCTGTAAGTAATCGAAAAGTACTTAATAGTGAAGATATCCTATCTTACTTCCGAAGACAATAATCGATGCTTATAAATTGTAGTCCGGATCGCAGCCCTTCTCGACAGAGTTCATCTTCGGGGGATCTTCTTCTGGAGATGATGGAGAGCGAAACGCCTCCCCCGGACTCCCCAACTCAAGAAGCGAGCGACCTTGAAGTGTCGTCGCGAAGGGTATCTTTGGATCCACTAGGGCCAGAGGATAACCCTTTGGCTGCCCGGCATCCCCAGTATCCGGCTCCTGAGGGGAGCGACAGCAAGGGTCTGTACAGTGTGCGGTCGGACGCGCTGAAGGATCTTCTGGGGCAAGCTGTCATCTCGGAAGCGCGTTGTACGCTAATGGGTACGGTAATTGAAAGGATTTCATCCGCTGAAAGTGGTTTGCACGAAGCTTCTATGAGTCTGCTGAAAGGCTTCGAGGTACGTGAAACAATATATGCCTTTAACAGTACCGCATACGTTAGGTATGCCCATGCAGATAGTAGCCCCTGAGACTCTGGTTGTCGTCGGGAACGGCGGCAAACAGCAGATCATAGTCCCAGGTAATAACTAGATTGCCTTTATGTGCAGGTGGTTGAAGCTTCGGTGGTTAGCCGGACTGATGGTTTTGCCGAACTAAAGCGGCAACTGGATGCGGCAGATGCCGACATCGTGCTTGTCAACAAGCGGCTTGACGAGGCACAGGGTGAGTGATTTTTCTGGTGATCGTCACGTAATAAGAGCAACATAATGCTAGTATCGTTAATATGTTGTGACTACAGATGGAGCTGCCATCGTGGAGACCCTTCGGGCGGAGCTTGCCCGAGCCAAGGAGCAAGCAAGGAGTAGCAATGCGGCCGCTTTAAACGCGGCCGAAGAGTTAAGGGCCAAACAGGCCGCTTATTGCGAGAGCAAGGAAAAAATAGCCAAGATGGCTGTAGAGTTAAAAGATGCTGCTCACCATTACCGGCTTCTTGAAGAAGAAGACCGGGCGAAGGCGACGGACCTGGAGAAGGCCCGGGTGGCCGCCAAGGAAGCCCGCTCCAAAATTAGAGCGACGAAGGAGGAGCTGAATCAAGCTGCAGATATCGTGTCTGGGAAGCCCTTCTTGTTGCGGACTAAGTTCGGAGATCCGAAATATGCTCCTCTGGACCGGCTATGGAGTTATGCGGACGCGTACATGGATTTGGCTGTAAGTGCTGCTGACGCAGCCGAGTACTTCAAGGATCAGAGAGATCCCGAAGTGGAAAAGCTGTTTTGGTCACAGTTTCACGCTCCAGTCCGTCCGCTGCTGCTGAATGAGCGATTGACCGGTTGGGCCGAGCTCCATAGGTTGTCCGGACTTGCCATGAGGTCCTTTGTGGATCACCTGTGGCCGAGAGGGCCAAGGCCGAGTAGCTATTTTAGCTTAGTGCAACAATTCCTTGAAGTTGTGCCACGCATCGATGCTGTAAAGAGATCGGCGTGCATAGAAGGTGCGTGGATGGCCCTTACCCGTGTCAAAACATAATGGGCGGAGATGGAGGCCACCACTGTTGCGGCACAGGGTTCGGCCATAGGCCGAGTTGCTGCCAAGCACTACTTTGAAGAAGTCCTTGAAGGTGCTCGTTCGATAGAGGCTCGGTGCTTGAAGAATATTATTTTCCAGTGACATGTAGTCCCATTGTACAAACAATGTTTTTTTGAATTAATCGAGGCTGTATTTATACTTTTGCCCGAAAGTACTATGATGCCTCTTGTGCGGCTGTTTATGTATATATGTATATAACCTGAAAGTTTGCAATCGTCGGCTTCCGCCCCCACGCATATAATGCGGGGGTGTTCGCAAAAGATGCATATCCACACTTGATCCAACGTCTTGGTCCGTTAAGGAGGTGATAGCGTGGCGAACGAGGCAATCAGACTATATTGCTTTAACACTTTCACTTAGCCATAGGAGTTTGACAGTGGGGCTACTATATAGCCCCTAGTACTTCTGCGCTTGTCCGAATATGGTGCGCGTACGTACATGACTGGGAAACGGCCCTTCGTTAATGCGGAGGAATCCCAGAGATTCTGATTAGTCATCGAGTGGTTGACCAGTCTCCCGCTATATCATGACAGTCAGTTTTTGGCTTTCTCTACTGAGGTGCTCATCCGGATGAACCAGGGCACAATCGCAGTAGTTCTCCCAGTGCTACCTTAGCCGATATAACAGAACGTAAGGTACCAAAACATGAGAGCCGGGCAAACCCAACATTTGACCAAAGACATGATTCGGAACTGAAGCATATCGGGCCAAACTCGACGCCGAACACTCCCTAAGGTGTTTGGTCTTTATAACATATACCGGGCTAAACAATGCCCTTTATAAGAAACCCCATGTGTCTGGGTACGTGCAAAATCCTGGCGTGGCCACATGCCAATAACGTCGGCATCCTTCTCGGTTGTGTGGAGTATCCGGAGGATGTGAGCAACAAGAGACAGTAAAAAAGGTTTAAGCAGGGCCTTAATCTAAAAAGAAACCTTTGGGCGGGTCCCTGCTGCACGTCTGCGCCCGTGTCTCCGTTGTGCCATGTCCTGGACGGGTGTAGCATGATTGTAACCTGCAAAAGGAAAGAACTTAGGTGAAAGTTGTCGTGCCAAAAAGAATAATGAATTATCAAAATTCCAGAGAAGCTTAGTTGCACTACAAAAAATACACTTCCGTGATGATACGTGTTTGTCATAGTAGGTCGCTTTTTTGTCATGCATGTACATCCATGAAATTTTTTTAACAGAATCAAGATAGTCATACATGTGCTGTCGTAGAAGTGTTCCATGACATTACCAAAATTATCATCACGGAAGTGTCCACTTCCATGACGATAAATCGCGCGTCACAGAAGTGCTTTCATCAAGGGTGACCGACACGTGGCATCCACCGTAACGGAACACCGTTAAGCTATCGGGTCGGGTTTTGGATCCGATAACCCGTTAACAGCCCCGACCAATGGGGATTTTCCACGTGTAAAATCAGCATTGGCTAGAGGAAACACGTGTTGGCTCATCATCGGGACAGATGTCATCCACTCACTGGACAAAAGGCGTCTATGGTACGTCAACACGTGGCACGGCCCAACAATTTTAAATGGGCCGGCCCAACTAAAGGCCCACAAGATTTTGCGGACCATAATGGGCCGGCCCAGCTAAAGGCCCATGAGATTTTGCGGACCATAATGGGCTGGCCCAGCTAAAGTCCCACAAGATTTTGCGGGCCATAATGGGCCGGCCCAGGTAAAGGCCCACAAGATTTTTGTGTGCCATAATGGGCCGGCCCAGGTAAAGGCCCACAAGATTCTTGCGGGTCATAATGGGCCGGCCCAGCTAAAGGCCCATGAGATTTCGCCGACATTAATGGGTCGGCCTAGCTAAAGGCCCACGAGATTTCGCCGACATTAATGGGCCGGCCCAGCTATAAGCCCACAAGATTTTCAGGACCCTAGTAGGCCGGCCCATTAACTGGCTACCATGTTTTGGGCCAAATGTCGGCCCATATTTGATCCGGTCCATTAATGGCCTGCCACGCTCCGGGCCTAATAGTGACCCATATGAGATCCGGCCCGTTAAAAGCCTACCATGTTCTGGGCCAAATTACGGCCCAGATCAGGTCCGGCCCTTTAAGAGGCTTCGGGCTCAATTATGGCCCATATCAGATTCGGCCAGTCAACTGGACACTATGCTTTTGGGCCCACTTGCTAAAGGCCCACTTAGTAATTCGGCCTGATATTAGTTTTGGCCTGTTAAGGGCCCGTTTAACATTTCGGCCCTATATTAATTTCGGCCTGTTAAAAGCCCGTCATATAGTTGGGCCTAACTACGGCCCGGTTTGCATCCGGCCTACTCGCAGCCGATATCCGATTGGGCCAAACAAGGACATAGACAATTTTGGCCTGTTAAAAGCCCGTGATTTGATTCGCACAATCATGGGCCGGGGTTCATTTCGGGTTGCTGCGTAACTAGTAGGAATTAAGAACAAACCTACTCTATACAATAAAGAAATTACGACATAGTAACTAAGAATAAACCTACACTACACAATAAAGGATTTAAGGTATATTACATCCACTGGCATCGAAGTTCGCCACCAGTGATCATAAAGTGCAACGAAGAAGCAGATTACAAAAACTGGGCACCATTGCAGCGTAACAAAATAATACTAAACCGAGACCGCTTCCAAGACAGTTCAAGAAAGGTTAGCCTTGCGGGGGAACTGCTGCGCAAGCTGCTGAGCAAGGCTGTGAGACCGGCCTAGCATGTCGGTCATAGCTTCCTGGTGTAGTTGTTTAGCGATGAGGTTCTCATTGGTGTTCTCCGCAATCTTTCTTAGAGATAGGACTTCAAGTCGAAGTTGAGTTGCAGAATGCCTTTCTGCTAGAACTTGGGACTGAAGAAGTCAAACTGATTCAGACAACGAATTCTATGAGCTTGTCTGACTGTTAGTCTCAAGTAACTTGAACACTGCATCAAGACAAGACTTTGGGGTTGTCTCGCTATCTTCAATATGTTTTGCCTTCTTTTCTGCAATATATGTTGGGTTTGTCTCACAGCCTTCAGCAGACTTGTGCATGCCATCAGGCATATCACCCTGAAACAAAGCAGAGAGATGGCAGGTTTTGCACGTGTATAAACAAAGATGATAACAGTTCTGTCAATTCTATCCAATTTCAAATTAGAAAATAAAGAGTATGTTCAAAATATCAATAGCATGATTTGGCATTGTTCATAATGCGGGGAGCTTCACCACACTACTGGATTACCATGTCAACATAACAAGCATAGATGAAGGGCAAAGAAAATCATTGTATCTATTTTGGATAATGTGCATGGCATGTTGTTCATATCATCAGCCACATCAGTAAGATAAAATAGGAGATGACAAGGTGCAAACGTGGGCTGCTTCACCACACACTGGATTATAGATCCACAAAAACAAGCATACATATAGGGAGTATTAAGTAATGTGCATGGTATGAATAAGGAATTTGGTTTTACAAGTAAAACTTAGAACTTATGGTTCTTACGAACATGCATTTTGGTAGAAACAGCAAACTAAACAGCAGTAAACGCTAGGGAGTATGAGCAAATTAAACAGCAGTTGAGGATAAAGGCTTTAGAAGGACTGACTTACATTAACAGTTAACACCGGCTTTATAATGCCCTTCTCCATGGCAAGGGAAGGATAAATCAAGAATTTCAGCACAAAATCTTCTTCATAAGCATTGCCTCTACTCTACATTTTGTAGAGAGTAATTATAGATATGATAATACTGGAAGGGATAGAGGATAATGAAGATAAGATGCAGATTGATGCTACATAATCAACTACCAATCCCTGGAAGTACAAGCGTTACAGGACAAAATGTACTGACAAGAGCAATGCGCTACACTTCTGCACTGGCATTGTCTGTGTATTCTACTTGTTGGTAAGATTAAATATAGATCTGATCTTTTTTAGTAAATGGTGGGCGAGGGAGATAAGATGCAGAATGCTACAAAATGAACCAATCCCTCTTCCCATAATACAAGAGTGTTTTGAACACTGGTGTACTATACAAAACGTTCTTATATTATGGGACGGAGGGAGTAGCTGTTAATGTAAGTACAGTGATAGACCACGTTCAGTCCTTACAAGAGGACTACAGAGCTAAACCTCTTCAAAAGCATTGGGTTGATTCTAAATTTATGTAAGAGTCCATATGGATCTTATAATGTCCGCCAAATGGATGATTACGAGGCTAACATGTGTAGTGATGCTACATAATCAAACAGCTATGAAAGTAAGTATGGTCATACAGGGCAAGAGGTACTCACAAGAGCAATGCAGTGTGCAGTATAGTTGCGAGATTCTGTGGTCCCTTGAGAACGAATGTTCTTCTGCTAACAGTTTTCGTACAAGTGAGACATTAAGGCAAATGCAGAAATGTAGTTCAAATTGTGATATGATATCATAGACAGTACCTTACGCTGCAGCCGAGACCAATGTGTAACAAGATTATTCCAGTCATCGTCGGATAAATGTAGCACCGAAGACTTTATAGAAATTTCGTTCAGAGGCTTGCCATCGAAGTGCGCTTGCCTCAGGTAGGAACAATACTTCATCAACGAGTGCTTGAAAAGCGCAACCAACCCTTGCTCGTCATCACAATCTAGTTTGCGCCTCGCCTATTTAAAATAATGAAATCTTGTGTCTTCTGTCAGCAGAAACATATGCAGTAATGACCATGGATAACATTAGTACATTACTTACGCGTAAGTTGCGGAGGAAGACTGGAAATTGTTCTGTGTCTGCGGTATAATCTTTCCATGAAGGAAAGATGCGCACAAAGTTCCTGACAACAACATAAGGTTCGCCTTCTAAACTGGGAAGAAATGGAACAGGGGTCCTATTTGCTGCAATTGGAGCTCTCTCTGGTTCGAAAAGGGATTTGGCAACTGGATTTGGTGTACTCTTTGCTGGAATGGGGGTTTTGCGTCGTACAGCTGGTGCTATGTCAACTGGCATAATCATATTGTTTGCTGCAGTTGGGGTCTGCTGAGTTGGGGCATCAGAAATGACCAGTGTAGTAGGGCTAGAGTCTGCTAGAGTTGGGGTATTTTGTGGGTCAGGTGATATTGCAACTACACCTAATGGGCTATTTGATTTATAAGGTGCCACTACCTTTTCCAAATACTTTGCTTGTGCTCCTCCACGATCAGCAATCGCCCTCTTCCTTTTGAACGTCTGATACACAAGAACAACATTTGAATGGATAAATATGGTATGATGACATATGGAATATGTACTGAAAATGGATAGCCAGGGCGTATTCACATACACAATGTGTAAACTAAGCTAATGACAGTTCAACAAAGTAGAAGCAATGCAAAGCATCAGTTGCAAGATATGTGCGAGCAATGTAACCTTGGAAAGTTAGAGCAAGTACCCTGATGGGTGAATAAGATAGGGCATCTTCCTCTGACTCCTCCACTAGGGAGCTACATCGACTTAGGTCTCCCTCTAGCTCAGAATCACTGTTAGGATCATATTCTGAGCATGAATCTATAGGTGGAGAGTGTTTGCATTGCAATGCATCCAGACTTGATTTCAATCCCTTAATGCCAAGTTTGACAGCCATGGCATTGTTCTGCTTTATTCTTTTCATGCACGCAAGCTCATAATCATTATGATGCTGTTCAGAATCTGAGATTCATGAAAACATAAAAAGTAGTCAGATTATCTATGGAATGCATTGCGGTTTCAACTCGGAGAGTGTCTCCCTATAAACCCCTGCATATGCAAAGTTCACCTCCCCAACCATGCTGACCAGACCACACACAGAGATACACACCCGAGCAGCGAACATGCATTTTCGAAACTAATTTAGGAACATTTAGCTGACCAATTAAACAACTATGTTTTAATAATATCAGATTCGTATTTGAACAACTAAGCTTGTTTAGCTTGATGGGTGGAGCAGTGTTATTATGACACGAAGCATGTATTCTGATCGTATAGTGATCATAAAAGAGGGAAACTCTAAGCATATATTTTTTAGCAAAAGAGGGTTTCCCCTATGATTTCTATTAAAGAAACCACCACGGAACCAACATGATCAATTAAACCCTAAGCATGATCAATTAAACCGTATTATGGCTGTGCCATGGCAGATTTGAAGCTGCAAACCGGAGAAATGATATTTAGCATCCATTGTTTGCTTCGAACTAAGAACTAAATTCTAAGAGCTAAAAAGAAAGTAGAGTAACCAAGTTAAGACCTATTTTCTGGTTGAGATCAAAAGGTTGAGGAGATATGAAGTACCACCTCTCTTGCGGCGCCGTGTAGGCATCGGGGGTGCGATGGCTGTCGGTGGCATTGAAGCAGATCTGTGACGGTAGACGGGTGCATCGGGGGATAAGTCCCGTTGCGGTGGAAGAGGAGGTCGTGTGAGCGGCCCCGGCAAAGAGGACAACGGCGCCGATGAAGCAAGAGGATGCGATGCAAGGCTATTGGTCCGTCACCGTCGATGAGAAACGTCCGTCTCTAGCAGTGGACGACGCGGTCTTGGTAGGTGCTCCGGCATGGTGGAGGACGATGGTGATGGATGTGGTGGAGGACGGCGGCGATGGATGGGGTGGCGGATGAAGGCTGGTGTGGGAATGGGGTGTTCTAGCGCAGACGGTGTATGAATGGGAAAATGGAGGGAGAGGTACGGGGAACCATGTTTTTGGGACATGCCTGTCTGAAATATGGGAAAGTTACGAACTTATCCCCCGTTTCAAATTTTGACGTCTCGTCGGTTGGGGATAGGACGGTAATCTCGCATCTCCCAAATATTTGTCGGTAACTTTTTCGGGCGAGGAGAGGGTGTTTTGCCGCCCACGGTGTATGAACGGGGCTGACAGGTAGGACGGTTGTGTCACATCTGATGGAAGTTACACATCTACCCCTATTTAAAATATTAGCCTACATAGATTTCGGAGGAGAGGGTGTTTTGCCGCCCACGGTTGGCGCCCACGGTGTATGAACGAGGCTGACAGGTAGGGCGGTTGTGTCACGTCTGATGGAAGTTACACATCTGCCCCTATTTAAAATATTAGCCTACATCTATTTCGGACGAGGAGAGGGTGTTTTGCCGCCCATCGTGTATGAATGGGGAATGGAGGGAGAAACAGAGGTCTTTCGGACGAGCTTGAATCAAATGAGTTTTGCCGCCCATGTTTGACACCCACCGTGTCGGAATGGGCTCAGAGGTGGTCGTGTCATGTCTAATTGAAGTTACTAACCTACCCCTATTTAGAGCAGTGGAAATCGGGCCGATGGATTGTTCGTGTAATGGGTAGACAGTAATTTCCATCTCCCAAACACTTGGCTTCGGGCAGCCGATGTGGGAGTGGACATTTTGCTGTTTCTTTCGAATTTTGGGACAATAAGCATCCACGTTTACCCTGGCAACTAGATTCGAATCCATTTTGTATTCCTATATGAATCTTTATAAATAATTCTATGTGTTTTTATATATCTTCAAAAGGACGACAAAGATGTATTCCACTGTCATATATGAATATGGTTTACAAATGCCGATACTCAAATTCAGAAACTAGAATCCAGTTTAAGGTGAATTCGAATATTTGGAACACTTCATGTCCAACTCAAATGTCACACGCAGCATAATGTGTACTCCCATTTAGATATATACAGAAGCGATGTATCAAGATTCAAATACCGATTCAATCAACCAAGAATGTACGGAACTAACAGACATATAAACACTTATAGAGTATATGGATCAATAATATCAACTAACATACATAAGCCAGGCCGTTGTACTTTTTTTTGCTACAACAGCATCCTTTTTTTAGCTAGCATCTTGGCCCTTTCCGATGCGTGCCACTTATGGTCCATCTATACTACTATTGCTGAATGCACATTCAGCCTGATTGGCATATTTGTAGGTCTTGCACAGCAATCCAAATGAAATGTCTCCGAGTCTTATCAATTAATACAGACTTGTGCTCAAATAAAATTACAAACAAAAAAACAATTATTACATGATCTCTAAAACAAATGGTTTGATTGATTACATGAACAGACAACACAAAGGTTATTCAACTATGGAAAGAACATTTCACCTATGATTTACCAAGTAGGAATTTAATTTCCTTTTTTCCTTCAGGACCTTAACAATCTGGTCAGTCTCAGCTTGCTTCGTTTTGAAATCCACCAACTATTTAATGGTTGTCTTGAGTACTGCTTGTGATTGTGTTGTTTGCCTCCTCAACATGTCAACTTCATCTCTAAGTGCAGAAGCAGAATCTCTTTCTACCACTAGTTTAGCCTCTAGAGCATCAGCAGTTGGCAATTCATAATGCACGATTGGGCCGGTGCCACTGCTGTGGGATGATGCAACGTCCATGGGGACCTCGCTCTTTGATCTTGGGCTAAACTATTTTTCCATTAAAGTTCCGATTGGATTCAGAAAAGTTGAAGTTAGAAAAACATCTCAACTGGGAGTTATAACAGCAAACCAGTTAAACAAACAAGGAATTAAAGAGTTTCAATTGGATGCTGAAAAGTAGTTATTAACATCATTGTAACCCGCTGTTGCAGCAGCAAAGCAGTTAAACAAACAAGTAGATATTTAAGTTAAGGCAAACAGGTAATTCTTAACAATAAGTATCAAACACATAGATAGGCGCAGTCTACAATATGATTAACAGGCTGTGCCATTATGTAATCAGTAGCAAACTAAATTAGGCCAAGCAACGTAATTGAACAATTTTGCAATAAGTGGCTAACTAAAATTCTGAGAAGCGGGTAACTGAACTTACGCTAGTTGTTTGTACAGGCACACTGCAACTTCTTTTTCGCTTACAAGGTTGTATGAAGGAGTCCATGGCATCAATTGCTTGGATACGCAGTCCCAATACTTCTTTCTTCCCACACTCCATGGGTAAGTCGAATGGTTAATTTGATAAGATGGTGCATCCTTGATATGTTATATGAGGACGTGTAGTCAGACTAGTTGTAGCCAAACACATCACACTGGCTTTTACTGTATATTTCATGCGATTACTTTTGGCATATCGAGATCTAAGCAATCTACAATAGGATGAAAAGACTGGCATCCTTCACATTATTGGGCGAACTCAGTTCATAGAAACAAGCAATTCAACCATTCTGTGGGTAAATCAAAAGTGCCACTGGAATATTTTTTCACTATCCAATCATACACGCAAAAAGGGGCGACGCCACCATAGGGGCTAGTATGGGCGGCCGCCTCAGGTGGCTGGAAAGTGTGCACCTAGTTTGAGTCGTCCAGGTTGGCCCATGCTAGTTTTGTTCATCCCAACGCACGAGCAGGCAATGTAAAAAATGAAGAAAAATGTTTCAATTTGGATGGGCTAATAACATAAGTGCAAGGCAGGCCCTATAGCAGGCTCGCGGCCCAAACGAGCGCCTCCCATATCGATCGACAGCAGGAAAAACCCCAATTCATTCGCTCCAGCCTCCAGTCTGGTTCACTCCTAGCCTAGGCGCCGCTGGACAGACCGACACAGCACTTCCTCGCGCCCTCGTTGGAGGGCGGTCGCCGGGCTTCAAGCGAACGGAAGGACAAGAAGATGAAGATCCAACCCTGGGTGTAGCCTGCGTGGGAGGCAGCTGCGGCAGCATGTGCATGGCATTGAGCTTGCACAAACGGACAGTCGCGGCTTGCAAGAGTAGCATGCACAACGAGCAGGTACATCACATCCCTGATTATATCTAATTCAACTCTTCAATTTCTGGCCAATAGTTAAACCTGACGGTGTTGTAAAACTGCTTGTATGTAGGGAATCTATGAGAAAATGAAACCAATTTCTACTTATTTTATGACTCCCCCAATCAATACTGAACTGACTGAATCTGATGTATCTAATCAAGTTTCCGGTGCAAACATACAAGCTCATGTTGTTCTTGAGCCTGAATTGTCTAATGAACAGACTGCTAATGAAGGATTTGATGCAAACATTTTACATGCTCCTGGTGATGAACATATAGTGTCTAATGAGGGATCTAATGCAAGCATTTTGCAAGCTCATTGAAGGATTTAGTGTCTAATGATTATCTACTATGTTGAGAGAGACAGAGATTTGCAGGCATTGATGACAAGCAAATTATAGTGCATTTTCATAGCTTCAGGAAACGTCGAGGGCATCTACCAGAAAGTCCCCGTATCATGACAACATAGCATAAATACTTTTATAATCTGTTGTTTGAAACTATTGGCATACTTGTGCAGGATAGATATATTGATATGCAGTTTGCGCACTGGTTATACGTGCAATTACACTTTGATATTTTCAGCCAGAGAATGAATAATTCAAGCAGGTACAGACCATGTTTGTAGTCCTTGTACACCATGTTGCATTTTGTGTTTTTTGGTGCTTGCATCATTTAGTGTTTATAATCCGAACTACTTTGGATCATTAGCTGGTTTTCAAAGTGCATGTAGCTTCACATTTCTCAAGTTATGTTGATTTCCGGAGTGCAAGTGCCTTCATATTTTTTAAGTTAAATGTTCGCCCCTGGTAACTTGAAATTCGTGGATCAGCCACTGCGCACAAATCATACACGAGAGCCAGTATGAATTAAATGAAATGCAGGGACTTACACTAGCTCGTTGTACAGGCTCACTGCAGCTCTGCTTGCGCTTGGGATGTTCCATGTACAAGTCCATGTTACCACTTGCTTGGATGTGCAGGCCTTGTGCTCCTTGCATCCCCCTCTGCATTTTTTACATGGCGAATGGTTGATCAAATAAGAGGAATCGACCTTGATGTTGTACCGAAGGACAGATACTTACAAGGTTATACGGGTGTGCAGGATGTGTACCAGATCCCGTAGCGCCGTCATGCTTCGCTAAAATATGGATTTGCTTGTTTCAGATGATATCTCCAGAAGAAATAAGAATTAAGGTCAGATTTGCATAGGCGTGTAAGCTAAGAGAGCAGTGAAAGGATATCCAAACATTGTCGGAACAGTGCACAAGGGAGTGATGTGTGGATGCCTAGATCGGGCCGGCATTTGGGCATGCTCGCCTAGCTAGAGTGCGGGTCACTTCAGAGCCGTTGAGGGTGATGCGCTGGCGTTGGCTGGCCGTGCACGGATGCAGATCTTGAGTGGCAGTGGAACGCTGCGATGCGGTGGACGAGACCGTTGGTGAAGCCCCAACGGCCTCGGGGGGCGGAGGTGCGACGATGTGCTCGGTGAAGTAGCCCCGGTGAACTGGGACACGGCGTCGGTGAAGCGCACCTGATGCGGTGGAACCCGGTGTCTGTGAGGCACGTCGGTTGCGGCGGCCGACGTTGTCGGTGGACCACCCGGTGCGGTGGACGAGGGCGTAGATGAGGTAGCTCCGGTCCGGTGGTGAAGCGTGATCGTCGTCATCGTCCGGCACAGAGGTGGGGAACGGTGGGGAAAGAGACGAGATGAGGGGCGATTCGAGGGTTGGCGGCGAATTAGGGATTTGAGCAATCTGGGCGCGAAAGGGGACGGTGGAGAAGAGAGATTTTGCAGGGCTGGAATTGGGGCCGCCAGATATTTCAATCTGAAACGTGGAAGTGTGAACTTATATTGTCATCGTCCTTTTTGGGGGGAGGGGGGTGGGTGGCTGGGTGCTACGCGTCCATCCAACACACGCGACCACCCCAACAGGACTATGCTTCGATGCCTTAAGGCACCTGCCTTTGTGTCCATGACATATGGGCCCAACAGGTGGCTGGCCCACATGTCAGTGACCCAAAGGCAGTTGCCTTTAAGGCACCGAAGCAGCGTCCACCCCGACACGACCCTGGTTTGCCTGGTGCACCTACATTTGACAATGCAAATGAATCTTCTTTCATTTGCAAACGAATCTGTATGTATTACCATGTCTGTGTTTTCCTTGCAATAATTAGTCATTCGAAACGAGATACTCCATCCATTCACTTTTGTAAGTCGTTTCAGACAACTTAAAATGAACTGTTTTGCACATTGTCTGAGATGTCTTCAAGGTCTTATAAAAGTGAACAGAGGGAGTACTATAAATTAATTAATGAGGAGTTATTTGAAAAAAAATTGAAACGGTACCCATGCTAACGTGGATTAGAGTGTGTGTCACATGATTAGTTATTGAATTAGAGTGTGTGTCACGTAGTTAGTTATTTGAATTAGAGTGTGTGTCACGTAGCGATCTCCAATTCTAACATGGATTTCGCATTTCACTGTATCCATGCTACTTCTTTAATACAAATTCATATGTATATGATGAACACCATGGTAGTGAGAAAACTTTTGGATGGATTCAAACATATGACCTACAAAATAGCACAACAAACTGAGTCAATGTCAACTTTTCGAAACTTAGTATGGCACGAATTCGAAATAATTACCCATATGCCTGGTCCTCAGTTCAAATCTTACAATGTACACTGAATTGAAACATTGATATTAAGTCTCGTACTATGTACATTCAAATGTTGTTTTTAGCCCCCACCCCCCGCACAAATGCTACATACTTCCTGTATCGGTCAATCTTCCTCTCCTAACCACCTTAGAAGCTATCGGTTTCCAACACACGTTCATTCTTTCTCTCTGTGTTTCGATCTCTAAGTCTCTCAACTACACAACCCCTTTTTCCTCTCTGTTACCAAATGTATTTACCTCACACACCCGCCATTGCACCCCATGCCGAGCTCTCTCCCCCCCCCTCTCCCTCTCACCCTCTCGCGCTAAATACATGCATTGCCTATCTAGCCCCCAACCTCTCATGCATGCGCATGCACGCACGTTGTATATCTAGGTCACTCCCTCGAGACTGTCTCACTCTTTCTTCCGCACGGCGGGTCACACTCGCTCAATCTCGCTCTCTTTATCTGAGTCTCGTTTAACCTTGTTTTCTTTCACACACAAATGATATATCTCCCTGTTCGGGCCTCGATCGACACACTCTATACTCTCTCACGCAGATTGTCTATCTAGGTCAGTCCATCCAAGCCGCCACCACTCTTTCGACCTCATGGTGGGCCACGCTCACTCAATCTCTCTCTCTCTCTCTCTCTGTATGTATCTCTCGATTGACCTTGCTCTTTATCAGACAAAAACGATCACCATGTTTGAGCCCAATTCGACCTATTCACATTATATACTCTCTCATGCACATCGTCTATCTAGGTCACTCTCTCCAACCCGTCTCACTCTTTCGATCGCACGGCGACCCTATGTGATCGGTTGACCTTGCTTCCTCCCACGCACAAAATATATCTACACGTCTGTGACTGGATCATCTCTCAAGCTCTATCTTACAGCCCTCACCCTTGCCAAAAAGCTCAATCGGACAATATCTCTCCAAAGGATATATATTTGTTCAATGAATGTCGGACCACACTCACTTTGTCTCTCTATCTATATGTCTCTCGATTGACCTCGCTTTCTCACACCATATCTTCCACGCGTTGAAGCTACTACCTCTCCATCCCTCGCAAAGCCGGAGCTATTTACATTGCGAGGGGCACTCCAACCTTGGATTAATTTCTGTAGGCATTTATTCCGGTCGGTTTAGATTATATTTTCGTAGCATTCGGCCCACAACTACTCCAATCACCGTAGTGGGTAATTAAGCTACGGGGAGCAACTAATATGAGCACCCGGGAGCCGTTGGATCGAAGATGCAGCGGCACACACGAGGCCTGAATGTTTTATTTGCAAAAAAACCTTTGGAGAGTTTGGAAATTGCGCATAATTACAAAGACTACTCCCAAGCCATTGGATCTCACTTCCAACGGTGTAAAAACTCGTATCACCATAGTATCTAAGTTGCGGGGTGGATGTGATATTCTATGCCGCTGTCATTTTTGTTCGTAAACTTGCAAAATACGTGTAACTCGTGCCGTTACTTGTCTAACCGCGCAAAGTGTTTGTTCAAAAAAAACCATCCTGCACTGAAATATCAGAACAACACACGGGGGTCCCACTTGTCATTAATCAAATTTGGACCTAAAACTAACAAATCTGAAAGACGAGATTCGAACTGGCAACCTGGACTACAAAGCGTAAGTCGATAGCCTGAAAAAACGAACGGTTGTTGGTTTTGTCCCATAACTTGATTTTATACAGTACTTGCGTTGAGTAGAGTAGAGGGAGTGCCTCGTCAACACGTGCATGACCGTTATCTCACTTACTGGTGGGTCCCAGGTCTACGATCTCAATCTCTCTTCTCTCCATCGTCTAACCTTTGCACGGGCACACACGAAGAGCGGCGCTAGCTTGTCGTGGTGTTATTACAACTAAAAAAACTTGGAAAATAGAAGAATCACCTAGAACAAGAGATGTTGTGGCTGGTCGAGACGGAGCTAACCACATCTATCCTCCGTGCCATGTTTGCATGATGAAGTTGTGTGGCTAGTGGGGTGTTTTCAACCGACTGGCTGGGTCCCAAGGTCGAACCATAGGTACTACATCTGATACAGTATATTTTTACATGCACATTTTTCCTCCATGCCGAGACGTGGCACACCCTACCGCGCGGTTTTGGGGTCCTCCCGGGTGGTGCACACATATATTCTTCTTGACGTGGGACGCCCTACCGCGCGTTTTATGGGTCCTCCTCGGTCGTAGCGCCAAAGCAAGTAAATGAGTCGTCAAATCATGAAAGACCACCTTTCCCGCCGAGTACATCAGTGAAGAACGGTGGCTAGCTAGTTGGGCTAGTTCGACCGATTAGCTAGGCCGCCGCCACATTTGTTTTTTCACCCCTTTTTTTATCTACTTGCCGACAGGTAAATTTAAATATCCACCACGGCGTTGCTCTGGTGTTTGGGTGCGGCAGGATTTTTAATTTTTTGATTGACAGGAGCGGGCGCGGCAGGATTTTTAATTTTTTGATCGGCGGGAGCAGGCGCGGAAGCAATTAGTCACGATGACTCCGCCTGTACCCACTGCTCCCTGATGTGAGAAGTCGTCGACTGGTGTTTTACCGTGGTGAAAACCAAAAGATTCCCCGCTCCCTCCGCCTTCCCGTAGATTGCATTGCCTTTCAGCCGTTTCGCCCCCTTTGCTTCCTCTCCCCATTGCTTCTACCTGGTGCCATGGCAGCGCAGCAGATCACGGAGTCCGAGGTGAGGCTCCTGACACAGGAGCTCCATGCCAAGGATGCGGAGCTCAGGGCCAAGGACGTGGAGCTCCGTGACCTCAAGGAGGAGAGGAGTGCCATGCTCCTCCGTTATGTGCGGGAGTTCACGGAGCTTCAAAAGCGGCAGGCGTCCACCACAAAGATGCTCGAGGCGTCGGCGGCGTTGCTGCAGAAAGTGGGAGATACGATAGGCCGTCAGGGGAGCCGGCAGGAGCGCGAGCGGGCCGATCGTGACGAGGTCTAGGATCGCCTCGGCCACTTGGTGAACCAAGTTGCCACGCACGTGTTGCGGCTGCGTGATGCCTACCGTCGTGCTAGCGCGACGATGCCGGCCGTCGGGCTAAACCCGTTCGACCACCCGGTCGACTTCAACGAGCCGCGGCTTCCTGACCTGGTCTCCTTCTTCACCTATATCTCCGAGGAGCTAAGCCGTCTCCGCGCGATGGTGGGGGTTGAGCTGGACAAGGAGGGGTTGCGGGTTGCCGTCGCCGTTGCCGGGCGAATCCTTTCAGGGCTCCGTCACCGGAATCCATTCGTGCCATTGGACGCCGTCTTTGACGAGCTGGCTCCCGTCGACCGGGAGCGGGCTCCTAGGGCGGTTGCACCCTGCATCAGCAATGTCGTGCGCCTCGAGAAGCAGAGGGACTTCGGTGGTGTTTAGGCGCCCTCTGCATGGGCATGTCCATGTCTCGGCGCAACATGACCGTTGGATCAAACTCAGACGGTGCAGATCAGTCACTGCAACACAAAGCGTGTGGGTGTGTTTGGTTGCATTCTCATCTCAATATAGTTGTTTCCTCTTCGTGTATTTTTGTCAACCTACTAGTGTGGACTCATGCACCCTTCATGCACTCTGCCAAACACCCAAAAGTGGGTCGAGAAGGGAACTTTTGCTCCCATCCCGTGCACCCTTCATACACCCTGCCTAACACTATTCGTGCTTCATATGGTTCATGTTTCGTGGAGTACTGTAGCACCGTACTCTCCGTGCGCTGTGGACCTAGTTCTGCTAACATTGATCTCACCGTTCATTCTCGACCGGACAGTCGAAAAAGCGATACTATGTTACATATAGGAGTAGTTGACATGCGCACAACATCATTTGTTATCGTCATATCTTACTACACTAGCAACAAGATTGTGTAGTACTGACGTATGAACCACTGCACATGCCTAGTAGTAGGAGCACTGTGTATGTTCAAGTGGCTGCCGTGTTTCGCACTCCTCCGTCGTAAGAGTGGAAACGCTTGCTGTAATCATTTTTTTCTTCTGAAAAATAGTGGACACGCTCTACCGTGCGGATCCTCCTCCAGCCATGCACTAAATTACTCACTTTTGCCGACGTGTGGGACAACCAGCACCGGGGTCCACCAGCCATGCACTAAATTACTCCATAGTACAGTGACGGTAGACTACCCCGATCGAAGCGCCGCAGTAATGCCCAATGAGCCGTCAAATCACAAAACCCCCTCCTTTCCAGCAGTAAGTTCGACGGATGAAGCAACCATCATTTCACTCTTCTCTCTCAGCTTCCCCTCTACCCAACCCTCGCTTCTGCCTCATCTTGTTCCTCATTTCTTCAAGAAAACCCCGACCTGCTTCTGCCATTGTTCTTCTCTCCCAAAGAAGGAAAGGTGAGCTCATCAATGGTGTTGATTCTGGCCAAGGCCCGGTCTTGCAACCCCGAGACTGATCCTATAACTCCCTCTCTTTTCTTCTTTTGGGTTTGTGATTATGGTTTCTTTTCTTCTATTTCTATTTGACACTTTCTTGATGGACGTTGGAGCACCGGCCGAAGTGATGTCTATGGCTCCGGCCAAAACCGTCGAGGCTCATGGTACGAAGAAGCGCAAGCACCCCGTTGAGACTACCGCAAACAAGCTCAAAGCCATCGCCCTGTCCAAGCCCCCCTCTCCGGGATCCCTCTTTAAGCAAGTCCAGGTAATATCTCTTCTTGACGATCTTTTTCTCGATCTTGATCATGTTTTTTCATCCAACACGCAGTACTAGTACTAGTAGTACAACTTTCTAGGTGATCTTGCATGTGATTTTTGTGTGCCAAATGACGGTTCTAAATTCCTCTTTTGACCAAAACATGCGAGAGGTTGACACTGATTTCTTATAGATTACTTTCAACTACTCCCTCTGTCCCAAATTTCTTGTCCTAGATTTGTCTAGATACGAATGTATCTAATACTAAAATGTGACTTGATACATCCGTATCTAGACAAATCTAAGACAAGAATTTTGGGACAGAGGGAGTACTTTATGAACATCAATGCTACCTTTTAAGAGGGTATATTTGCCTCAGTAACTTGTGTTATGGATATTGCCTGTAATCCCTCTGCTCTCAAGCCTTTGAAGACATGTTCTAGTGTCTTTGTTCACTCATTTCTGTGCGTATATGTAGTCATATATGGAGTATAATATCGAAAATCATCTTATATTTCTGAACGGAGGTAGTAATAAAATATGGTTTCTGTTTGAATTAGAACCAGGTCCGTGGTGGAGATGAAGTTCTCAAAGTCATGCCGTGTGAACTGGAAGACCTGATGATGAGTTCTACTGCTGAACTATCCAGCTGTTGTGTCCTTGTCGCCACGTGTCCTGAACTAGTGTTTTCCTGTAGCATTGTTGTCAGGCGTGTTCTTGAGGCTGTACTTTACCACAACAATTTCCTGGCTGTGCCTTTGATTACGAAGGGTGTGGTTCTTGTCAAGCTTCCCAACAAATCTGATGCGGCCTGTCTTCATCATCATGTTTATGAGTGGAAAGACCACTCTGTTAGGTTCTCCAAGGTTGACAAGATGGTGATGGTGCATGTAGACATCTCACACGAAGTCCATGGTCTAGTCAGTTATGCGGGGTTCATCCCGTAGGTCGGTGGCAAAAAATAGTCTACAGAGTTTAGTTAGTGCAACTTTGCTTATCTGTAGTAAGTACTATTGTTCAGTACTTGATTTGTGTTTGTGAACCCTGCATTGTTTATTAGTACTGCCGCTTTTGGTGTGTGGTCAGTCCTGAGAACGGTCTATGTTAATGTCTGTCCACTCAATTCAGTCTGTATATTTTGAAGTATCCATATCATATTTTTTGTGAGGACGGTCTATCAATTATGGTTACACTCCAATATATGTATGCATTGCAGGGTTTATCGCACCCACCAGGATTTCCAGCCTCATGGATGTTCGGTCCATACGATTTGTCACGACCTTTGGACTGTCCTGCTTGTGGGAGTAGGTGGGGCCCCTGCATGCCACACGTAGTTGGACGATCAATCTTCTGTTTAGTACTTCAACATAGTGATTTCCTGGTAAGGATTCACTCGTGTCACATCAAGTAAATCTTATTGATTTACTGTCTAAATCTTATTGATTTAATGTCATGTTTTCTTTCTATTCCTGCAATTTTAGTATGCATGTTTTGCCATGTGACATATCACAGACTAAACCGTTTGGTTTGCTCTACGATGGCTATTTTTGCAGGTTTCACTTCTTATGTCGTGTCAGTAACAAAGGCACCGTCCATCACTTATATTACTGGAAAAAATTGGATCAGTCTGTTGTCTGAGTACAAGCTGAATCCCTATGATGAACTGCAGTTTGGTTTAACAAAAACGCCACAATTAGTCCTTCTCGTGTTTAAAAGAAATGAAGAAAAAGACTGGATCACGGTCATGGATCCTAGTCAAGTTAGAAAGCTGATCATAGCAGACCAGACACGATCGCCGCTGTCTCGCACAGATCGAGCACTGGCAGTTGCTCTAGCACTGACAGCGGCAGCAGCTTAGTCTGATCCAACTGAGGATTGGGCACCGACCGCGTCAGCGGATCAGTCTGATCTACCGGAGGATCGGGCATCGACACCGGCACCTGCTCCGACACCGGCACCAGTTCTACAAGGAGCACCATCTCTGGCAGCAGCGGCGGCTTCGGCACCTGCACCAACACTTGCACTTGCATCTGCTCTGGCTCGTGCAGTTGCACCGGCAACAGACTGGGCTGCAGTTTGCACTTCATATACCAAAGTCCTTACAAAAACCGACATGTCCACCTTCTTGGTAAGCATTGGCCGCCCAAGTGCTTCGTTCTTTTTTCTTTCCATGTTGTTTCACATGATTCACTGTGTTGATCTAACTGTTTGGGTATGTCTTCTTGTTTTCAAGCAGAGAATTTCTAGAGCAACGAGGGAGTCGTTCAGCAATCCGGGCGACCGCGGCCAAGTTTCTCTTACCATGCGCAGCCTTGGTGTGAATGAACCTGCTCAATATACCGTAAGTACAAAGGATGGTCGCATGATGATTGATGCTAAAGGATGGTCAAGGTTCAAATCTAAATCATATCTTACGGTAGGGGATGATGTCAAAATCGAACTTTCTCGGCAAGGAGAGCTGGTCCAAATCAACTTTGAAATTCTTCAGTAGCAGCACGCAACTGCCGAACTGATCTATCCTCCGAGAGATTTTGATGTAATAATCTGGCATGGTGAAACAAGTGTCCTATGTGTATAAGTAGTACAACAGTATTATTTATCACATGGTATATCGTTGATAGAATTGCAACTCTGGTTGATGGTTAGGAACTGTCGTTTAATTTCATTCCAACAGCTGCCGTGCTTTATTCAATTTTGTGTATTCGCCTTGCGACAGCATCTAAAACCAACGGTGTACCGATCGCTTGCAATATGAAAAGTGCTGAAGTAGAACACATGGGCCCCCAAACATGTAGGGTTGGCCTACGGCCCAAAGTCCAGAACCGTGAGCCTATCTGAGTATTGTATTCTCAGCTGAACCCCCATAAAAAAAGCCGAACCCCCATAATGCCCGTGCGTTGTAGAGGGAGTATATTTCTCGGCAAGGTGAGCCTGTGATATAAAAGATTTGTATATTTCTTTACAGAGGGAGTATCTCTCTGTCAAAAAATATATTTATGTGTAACTAGTTACTCCTGTCTTTCTACTTCCTTTCGCTGATATGTGGGGCAACCGGCAACGGGGTCCACGTGCCATATGCACAAATTAGAGTGCACAACTTCACGGTAGACACACCCCGGTCGTAGCGCCGCAGTAATGCCCAATGAGCCGTCAAATCACAACCCCCCTCCCCTTTCCAGCTTTAGCAGTAAGCTGGACGGACGAAGCGGCAATATTTCACTGGGCCTGAATCCCCTTCTCCCTCGTCTGCTTGTTTAGAGAAAACCCCCTCTCGGCGATTGCATAGGGTTTTCTCATGGAGAACCAGGTACGAATTCTTCATCCATCCCCGATAAACCCAAGTCCCTTGGTCGCAGGTAATCCTAGGATGGCAGCCGCCGCCGTTGATGCATTTTTCTTCCTACTGAATCTAGTGTGTTTCATTTGCAGTGCCCAAAGTGCGAGTACCCTACAGGTTTCTGCGCCCTCAGCGAGATGCCACACTTGTTCCTTCTCATCCTAACACAACATTTTGAAACGCGCACAGTATGTTCCTAGAATCCTCTTTTCTATCCGGGAGGGTGGGTTTTTTTGAACATGTTGTGTTCTCATATTATTTTTCCTGCAGTGTATTATTTGCTCTGCCAGAACACATGTACTCAAGATGCTCGGCCTTGCCATAACTGAATACACTAGTTTAATGGTCACAGTGAAGACAAGCCATGGATATAAGTTCCGAGTTGGGTTCATGAACCAAGAAGATCGCTGCTTTTTTATGGCCGAACTTGGATAAACTTTCTCAAGTGTTACGGACTGAAAGTTGGCGCACGAATGTTGATGGAAATAGCAGAACCTGGTCTCATCTTCACTGTGATCTTCCACCCCGACGTCGTTCCAATTGTTCATCCATGTTAGTTTTGTATCTGGTTCTTGCTTGTTGCCTCGATTACTTCTTAATCCACCTATTCTGTCTAACTAATCACAATTTAACTTTAGAAGTAGCAACAAATCTCTCACGAAGATGTTACTTCTAACTAATATTTTCTTATAATTGGTGGCACATGTAGGTTTTTTCAGAGTTAAGCAGTCTGCTCGTTTCTTACTCTATAATAACTCGGCTGTTACTAATGGCACTGAAGTTGACTGGATCGACATCCACAAGTTCCTACACTTTATTGATCGTCTTGAGGTCCTTGTGGGGCGTTTCAATGGTGGAAGGCCACGTGGGATATGTGTGCCACTGCTGCACTCGTTGAACAAGTCCAACTGTGTCGAGAAACTTATGGTACGAGCTGTTTCTGTTATATATGTTGTTCATAAACTATTGCTTATACACAGTTTTACAGCTGTGATCTTCTTGAAACAGGAACTGTCGAGTTCTATTGTTCCTATACAGATGCCTGACCATGGTCGGGTCAGACTTGCGCTTGGTCACAACATGATGTTTATGTCGACCTACTCAATTCCCCTTGGAGGTGAAAAGATACTTATTCATGGGTGGTCTCAAATAATGAAGGCCCGTCCATCTTGGAGAATAGGACAGAAGATTATGTTCATGCTTTTCCATGGCTCTAAAGCGAATATCCTGTTTATTGACCACGTTGCGAGATGAAGCCGCTTTCAG
This sequence comes from Triticum urartu, assembly GCF_003073215.2. Classification (NCBI taxonomy): domain Eukaryota; kingdom Viridiplantae; phylum Streptophyta; class Magnoliopsida; order Poales; family Poaceae; genus Triticum; species Triticum urartu. Next base: position 124,841,203 of record NC_053022.1, read on the forward strand.
AAGGTTGTGGATGCGCGGGGTGGCGCCTGGACCTTGTCCTGGGGCTTGGCGGCCTCACCCTTGGTTAACTGTAGGCAAAGTAGCACTGTTCGAGGCGTGCTTTGTACGGTTGAACCTGTATAAGTACTCATACTGCTTTCAGCTTTGGTTGTTAAGTGCCCCTGCTGGTTTTAGTTAAGGTTGTTAAGTACTCCTGCTGCTTTTACAGTCTGTCGTGTTTCTTCAGTCCTGTCTTCCTCCAGCCGCCAAAACCAAACCAGCGCCGGCGGGACCGCCTGCTTCCGCCTCCCACGGCTGGCTGCGCCTCAGCACACGCATCGCCGCCCCACTATCTTCTAAACCGTTAACGCCGACGTCCTCCGCGCGCTTCGGTGTGCTCGTCGCGGCACCGCCCTCTCGCATTGTCAACATGGTCAACAAACAACAGGAATCGGCAGAAGTACGTGGAGAGGATGACAGTAGGGTCCCACCATGTCAGCGTATGGAAAAATAAAATGCTTCCTCCTAGTGTTTTCCTGACACCTGGGACCCATGATATTGTGAGCGTATATAGTCAATAGACAAGAGAACATCACAAGATCGGCTAACACCCGGGACGTAGCTACTTGAGCAGTATTTTTTTGTTTGGTATTGTTGAGACGGAGCAGGGTTTGAACTGGTTTGTGGCCCGTCTAGCCCAGGCTTATATTTTATGTTCACCATGTAAACAGCCCAGCTAATTTTTCTTTGTGAAAATGAGCCCAGTTTATTTTTTCTGAAGAATACCCAATCCAGGCCTACTTATTTTTCTACGCCCTGATGGGCTGCAACTCTTTCAAGACACATGCAAATCTTGAAAGTAATATGAAATGGGTTGTAAATATAAAAACAGATGACAAATTGGTAATCACTTTATAATTTCTAAATTTTATTACATTTTCAGATTCCTATTTCACTGGGCATTAACCTAATTTAAATATATCTTCAAAGTACTTTAAATCTGGCTGGACATTTCGGTATTAAAAATAGTTTGGAACCCACAGAAATATGCGAAATTGGCCCTGGCCAACCAAAAAAAAAGACTGCAATAAATTGCATAAGAAGTTCCCATGAGCTATATATAAATTATTAAAAAAAGAGGGAGTGGTCTGACTTGTGGGCCTGTTTAGTTGACGCATATGCTAGATTTTTTTAGTTATTATATACGTCAACAAACGATTCTAGCAGACGTAGCCGTTGGATGTCAATCCAACGGCCGTCATGTTTCTTCAATCTCTGATCTTCTTGCTCCAGCCGCCAAAGCAGCGCCGGCGGAACCGCCTACTCCCGCCTCCCGTGGCCGGCTGTGCTGCCGCGCAGGCCTCAGCGCCCCCTACTACTCCCACCGCTGGCCAGGGCATCCCTCTACTCACCCACACCCCCTGTTATTCTGCGGCCACAGTAGCCTCACACCGCAGCCGAACCAGTGAACGCTCGTACTCCTCTCCGCGTGGGCATCCACTACCGCGTCTTCCCCGGCTCCGCGTCGTCCCCTTCCTATGCCTCGCCGTCGTCCACCGTCGTGGTGCTCTCGGCGCGGCATGGTCAATGTGGGCAACGACCGACTTCCATCGGAAGAGTACTGTACGTGGAGAGGCTGACAGCTGGGTCCACGGCAGCCGCAAGGAAGTGCCTCCTTATCACGCAGAAAATAATTATTCCTCCACCTGACAGCGGGGACCCACCGGACGGGCCACCAGTATTTTGCGAAAAAAATCATTTCCCCCTGACTGCTGGGACCCACAGGACGGGCCACCGTATTCCGCGAAAAAAACGTTCCCCCCGCTATCAGCTCGGACCCACCGGAAGTGCCTCCTTATTACGCACAAAAAAATGAATACTCCCCCGCCTAGCTGGGACCCACCTTGGTGGGAGGCTGACTTGTGGGCCTACTAAGTTGACGGGGACGAAGGGCTTTGTCAACTTAGTCAATATGAACGATTCTAGCTTCAGTGACCATATGATGTCCATCCAACGGCCGTAGTGCTTCTTCAACCTCTGGTCTTCTTGCTCCAGCCACCCAAAGCAGCGTCGGTCGTGCCGCATGCTCCTGCCTCCCGTGGCCGGCTGTGCTGCCCCGGAGGCCTCACCGCCCCCTACTATTCCCACTGCTGGCCAGGCCCTGCGGTGACGGCAGCCTCACACCGCAGCCGAACCAGTGAACTCTCGTACTCCTCTCCGCGCGGGCTTCCACTGCCACGTCTTCCCCGGCTCCGCGTCGTCCCCTTCCTAGGCCTTGCCGTCGTCCACCGCCATGGTGCTCTTGGCGCGACGTGGTCAATGTGGTCAATGACCGACTTCCATCAGAAGAGTACTGTGCGTGGAGACGCTGACAGCTGGGTCCACGGCTGCAGCAAGGAAGTGCCTCCTTATTACGCGCAAAATAATTATTCCTCCACCTGACAACGGGGACCCACCGGACGGGCCACCATATTTCGCGAAAAAACGTTTGCCCCTGACTGCTGGGACCCACCAGCTACATCTTCGCATGCAAGGAAGTGTCTGACAGTCGGGACCCACCTGGTCGAAGCGTACGTAGCGTTGTCATTCTGGTCGCGAACGTGTACGTACATATATACTGGTCGATGTAGAGGCGTGCATGTGTCATAGTAGAGGCGCGCACATAGCATGTACACGTACGTACAGCGGCCAGGGTGCAAGAAAGAAAATACGGTCAAGTATGTGTACATACGGGAGGGGTCTCTTACGCCTACTCGCGCATACGTACGGCCAGGGCTCGTGTACATGGCTGGGTCGGAACGGAGAAACATCATCGTCGTCATGTTCATGGGGAGGCAACGGAATGCGTCATGTTCATGGGGAGGCAACGGAATGTGTCGTGTTCATGGGGAGGCAACGGAATGCGTCGTGTTCATCGGGAGGGCTTGGACGAAACAGGCGATGGAAACGAGGCTTGGCGTACCGTAGAACGGAGGAAACAGCCTTGTGTTCGACCGGCCACGTTCGAAACGGGATCCTGTTCATCGGGAGGGGTCTAGCGTACCGCAAAACGGAGGAAACGGACCTCCTACGGTCGAAACGGGGGTCCTGTTGATCGTGAGGGGTGTGGTGTACCGCAAAACGGACGAAACGGACTTGTGTTGGAGCGCTACGGTCGAAACGGGGGTCCTGTTCGTCGGGAGGGGTGTGGCGTACCACAAAACGGGACTCCACCAGATACTGTTCATCTCCACCGTCGACCCCCTTCAGCCTCCATGAGCTACTGTTCATCAACCGTCGACCTCCTCCAGCCTCCACCTGCGACTGTTCATCCACGGGCTCATGTTCATCTAGCCTCCACCACGCGCTACTCCATCGGCTATTGTTCAACCAACCCTCTCCACGGGCTCCTGTTCAACCACCCCTCCACGGGCTACTGTTCATCCTGCCCTCCCCCGTCTACTGTTCATCCTGCCCTCCACGGGGTGGTCATGTTCATCCTGCCCTCCACGGGGTCCTGTTCATCCAGCCCCAACCGGCTCGATCGATCGGGGTCCTGTTCATCTAGAGGCAACACCACGGGGTCCTGTAAATCCACCCCCACCGGGAACTGTTCATCCACCCCCCCCCCCCCCCCGGCAACGCTCACTGTTCATCCAGAGGCAGCATCGATCGGCTTCAATTAGCAGCAGTAGTGAAGGAATCGCTCAATCGGGTTCAGTTAACAGCCATCGATTGATCGCTCGGGTTCAGTAACGCGTAGCCTGAAGTACAATCTCTCGGGTTCAGTTAGAGCCCAACGCCTCGCTCGGGTTCAGTTAGAGCCAATGCCTCGCACAAGCGCGCGTACGTGTACGAGAGAAACGCGCATCGCTCGGCCCCCGACCTCTCACCGTAATAGGGAACTCCCCGAAATTTTCCTCCCCCTCGCTTCTACCACGGGTTTTTTCGTCATGGACGGCCCAAAGAATGTCATGCAGTTGCGTCTCCGGCCCGCCCAGGACGAAAAGCCCATTTTCTGTCATGAGTTTTTCTCATAGAAGTAGGAGCCCACCACATCTATGATGATACCGGGTTTTGTCACAATTATCGTCATAGAAGTGTCATATGTATGACAGAAAAAAATTTCGTTCGGCCCAAAATGTCACGGATGTGTCTTTTTTTGTAGTGTTGAGCCGGACTGGCCCTGGTTACATGCGGGAAGCCCCTGGCATCGTTTTATGAGGGTTTGAAAACCAATCTCATTTATGTATGATGGAGCGCCGAACTCGTCTAACCGTGTCCGTGGTCTTGACGACCTGCCATTTTTCTGGTTGGTGAGGCCGTCTAATGTGCGGCTGTTAGAGCCGCCGCGTCCTCCTCCGTTCATAAGGAACGGTTGGTATTTCCGCTAACTGTGATGACGCCTCGTGGACCGGGCATCTTGAGCTTGAGAAAAGCATAATGCGGTATTGCACTAAAACGAGCGAAAGCCGCTCTTCCGAGCAGTGCTTGATAATCACTTCGGAGTGGAGCGATGTGAAAAGTTAACGTTTCGCTTCAGAAGTTATCGGGAGAACCGAATACCACCTCTAGTGGTAGAGAGCCCGTACAGCGGGCCTCTTGGCCTGGTATTACTCCCTTGAAGGTAGTATTACTGCGGCTTATTTGTGTCAGGTCTATCCCCATTTTGCGGACTGTGTCCTGATATATCAGATTTAGATCACTGCCGCCGTCCATTAGGACCTTTGTGAAATGGTACCCATTTATTATTGGGTCTAACACCAAGGCCGTCAGTCCTTCGCGCCAGATATTTGTATTGTGATCCCTACGATCAAAAGTGATCGGGCAGGCCAACCAGGGGTTGAGCCTAGGGGTGACGGGCTTTATGGCGTGTGTGCATCGGGGTGCGTGATTGTTTCTCCCCTTTGTCACCTGGATCATGTTTACTGTTTTAACCTCTGGTGGGAACTTTTTCTATCCTCCGGCGCTTTGCTGGCGAGGTTCATCCTCATCTTCGCTTGGTCTCTCTTCCCCTTTGTGTTCGGCGTTTAGCTTACCGGCCTGCTTGAAGACCCAACATTCTCTGTGGGTATAATTTGCAGGTTTGTCTGGGGTGCCGTGAATCTGACAGAGTTTGTCAAGAATTTTGTTTAGGCCAGATTGTCCTTCTCTGCTGCCCTTGAAAGGCTTTTTCCGCTGACCTGGTTGAGAGCCCCTGAATCCGGCGTTTACCGCCGTATTATCTGGGCTACCTTCTTTATTTCGACGCTTGTTTTTGTTGCGCCGTGGTTTACCATTGCCATCCCTGACTTCGGATGTGCTTGGGTCGCTGGTGTTGCTATGGGCCAACTAGCTATCCTCACCCGCACAAAAGCGGGTCATGAGGCTTGTTAAGGCTGCCATTGTTCTCGGTTTTTCTTGACCGAGGTGTCTGGCGAGCTATTCGTCTCGGACACTGTGTTTGAAAGCTGCTAAGGCTTCGGCGTCCGGACAGTCGACAATTTGGTTCTTCTTAGTGAGGAACATGTTCCAAAGCTTTCGGGCGGACTCTCCGGACTGTTGGATTATATGACTTAAATCGTCTGCATCCGGAGGTCGGACATAAGTCCCTTGAAAATTGGCCCGGAAAGCGTCCTCGAGCTCCTCCCAACTTCAAATTGAGTTTTCAAGGAGGCTTTTCAGCCAGTGCCTAGCTGGCCCTTTAAGCTTGAGGGGCAAGTATTTAATGGCATGGAGATCGTCTCCACGAGCCATATGGATGTGGAGGATGAAGTCCTCTATCCAGACTCCAGGGTCTGTGGTTCCGCCGTATGCCTCTATGTTCACCGGTTTGAATCCCTCTGGGAATTCATGATCCAGCACCTCATCAGTGAAACATAAAGGGTGTGAGGCACCCCTGTATTGGGATGTGCCATGGTGTTCGGACGGTTGTAGTATTCGGTGTTGGTTGTGTACCGTAGCGCGCTTCCTAGATCCGTAGATAGATCTGGTCGCGCCGGATTTCTGACGCAAGTTCTCACGTATATCGTGTGTTGACTTATGCGTGACTTTGTTAGCCGCTCTATCGTGTTCACATGGTGGTGGATCCGGCCGGTTGGCCGTATCACTTTTCGGCTGTATGGGCTCTAAGGCCTCATCGTCGAATTCCGGTAATAGCTTGCGCTTTGGATAGCTTTTTGGATGGTAATTTCCACCATACTTTGTTACTTTGTTCCACTTGCTGTTGAGCGTATCTTGTGCGACCTTGAGCCTTTGCTTCTGTTTCTTCAGGCTTCTCGCTGTGGCAGTAAGCCTTCTGCGGAAGTTCTCTTGCTCCAAGTTTGTTTCCAGGATGATGGGTGCATCTTAGTCCGGACTGCTTTCTTCCCTAGACGGGGATTGATGAGGCTTATCTTTGGCGTCATCGTGTTCGGATGTCGGATCCGCACTATGTTTGCAGTTTGCATCTTAATCGTTTTCTGCCACCGGGGTGGTGCAGTTGTCGTCTCTTCCAGAGTCACGTGGACTATTATTATCACTGTTCTTGCTATGGCGGGGCTTAGAGCGGCGCCGTTGACGTCGGCGCTTGGGTTGCTTCTTGGAGGGGTCATCCTCCGTCTTCTCATCGCCATTGGCTTCTTTGGGGGTGTCCACCATGTATATATCATATGATGAGGTGGCGGTCCAATGCCCTGAGGGTGGTGGATCCTGTTCGTCTCCGGCTTCGTCGTCCATACCGTCGAAGTCTTCGAAGCCGAAGTCGAGCATGTCGGTTAAGTCGTCGACAGTGGCTACTAAGTGGGTGGTGGGTGGGCAGCGAATTTCCTCATCACCCGCATCCCATTCTAGCCGGACATAGTTCGGCCAAGGTTCTCCTGACAGGGAGAGAGACCTTAAAGAATTTAGCACATCCCGAAGGGTGAGTGCTGAAAGATGTCCGCGGAGGTGAACTCCATGATCGCGCCCAGTCGGACTCGACGGACACGGATATGAGCGACTCGGAGTCCGTCGCCGTAGATGAATCCAGTGGTTTGGCGACACGGCTCTCTTAAGGGGTGAAGTCAGTATCCGGCTCTATCGCCACTGAGAGTGAGGCCTCCATGGCGGGGTCCATCCCTCCGCTCTCGGATGGCGCGACTTGCTCCGGATTGACGAACGGAGTAGCTGCGGATGCGATCTCCTGAATACTGTGACGGCAGGGTTACGTCATGCTCGTCAAGACTGTACGACGTGTCGGACATGGGCTCGAATCCGTCGAAGATCAAGTCTCCGCGGATGTCGGCCGTGTAGTTCAAATTTCCAAATCTGACCTGATGGCCAGGGGCATAGCTCTCAATCTGCTCGAGATAGCCAAGCGAATTGGCCCGCAGTGCAAAGCCGCCGAATATGAAGATCTATCCGGGGAGAAAAGCCTCGTCCTGGACCGCTGTAACATCCCCATATCTTAACCCTATCATTAGGCTAACTAAATTACCATGTCACATGATCATCCTAAATAAATTACAGTTAGGAAATAATCCAACTCAAATTCAAATACAAAATACAAGCCAATTTATCATTTCTTCAAACTGCGGAACTAAAGTGTTCATCATTTTGAAATTATTCACTAAGAAATTTTCATAAAGAAATCAACATTTAATTGAGTAGATAAAAATTCCCCTAACCTAACTAAGATTGGACCAACAGAAATTCTATTGATCTTTACAATTTCTAAAAATATTTAAACCTTTCTAAATGTCCCCACACTTTTTGTGCAGCCAAAGGATAATACCTAGTAATTATGTGTCATGTATCATCTACAACTAAAAGTATTTCCTACTAAACAAAAAAAAGAGCAAGCAGTAAATAAAAATAGAAAACAGAAAATATGAAAAACAGAAAACAAAACTACGGAAAGAAAAGAAACAAAAAAAAGCGAAGAAAGAAGGAAGGCCCATGTGACCTGGGACAAGCCCAACCCGCACCCACTCATCTCCCTCCTCGCTACAGGAGCGGAGGGAGGTCGTGGCGGCCATCCGGCCACCATGGTCGCGCCCTGTCTGCGTGCCGGCCATCCCGCGCTCATCCCAGTGGATAAGAGCATCCCCCGCACCCCCGAAACCCTAGCCCCACTCAGTTTTCCCCCATGCCTTCCTCTCTCGATCTAGATCTTGCCCGAACGTGCTCGCCGCCGTGCCATCGTCGTCGTCGCAGCCAAGGTCGTCTTCGAGCCACACGAAGTTGTCCAGGAGGAGCGCCATCATCACCTTCATCGTCTACGCCCTCGGGTTCAAGCTGGGAAGCCATCAAGACTCGCCATCGGGTCGTCTTCCCGGCACGGCCGTCACATCTCGTTGATGAGTGCGATGCGTCCGGCCAGCCCCGCGCCTTCCGACCATGTCCACGGGCCTCCCCTGTGAGCTCCTCCTCCGACCTCCTCTTCCTCAACCTCGATCTGTCGCCGTAGTCGCCCGTACCCAACGAGGTCCCCATGGCTGGAGTTATGGTCTCCTGTGCCCTCGCTCGCACCTAGCCACACCCGCGCTCCGTTGACCGCGCCCTGGCCATACCTCGCGCGTGCGTCCGCCGCGCCCGCAGGCACCCGCGCGTCGCCGCGCTCGCCTAGCCCTGTCCTGCTGCTGTGTTGTTGATGCTCTTACGAGGCTGCTGCTTGCTTCTTGCTCTCCTCCTGCTACTGCCACGCTGCCGCCTGAAGCTCGTCTCGGCCGCGCGTGTGGTCGCTGCGCCCCCCACGCCACCTGGTTGCTCCCGCGCTGGCCCTGCTGCTCCCTCTCCTTGCGCTGCTGATGCTGCTCGCGTACTGATGCGGCTGTGCGGATGAATCTGCTGCCGATGCGTACTGCTACTGAAGCTGTGTGCTGCCGCTTGCTCCTGACGTTTATTGCTACTAGTTGCTGCTGTCCACTTGCTGCCACCGCTCTTGGCCATGGCCGTCAAGGTCCATGTACATGGCCATGTTCTTGCCGTGTGTGTGCGTGAGTTGTGTGTGTGCGTCGTGTGTGTGCGTGAGTTGTGTGTATGGCTGGCTTTTGCCACAGCCATGTGTGGTCGGCTCTTTGCTAGCTTAGGGACTAATCCCCAGTTAAAACAAGCCCTTTTTGTTAGACTAATTTATATTAGGCTTAGTTTTAGTTGGACCTATGACAGCAGGGCCCCACGCCCCCTTTTCAAAAAAAATATAATAAAAAATAATTACTTAATTAATTAATTAGTAATTAATTAATTTAACGATCTTGTTAATTAGCCTAACTTAATTAGTCTAATTAGTTAGCTAATTAACTATTAATTAATTAAATAGACAATGACGATTGGGCCCCACTGCCCCTTTGACCAGTCAACCCGGTTAGAGTCGACTGTTGACCCTGTTGATGTCATGATGACGTCATGCTGATGCAATAACTCTATTTTAGTTTTTAAAATAATTACAGAAATTATTTTAAAACCTCGAATAATCATATAAAATAATCCGTAATTCAGATGAAAATACTTAGTACATGAAAGTTGCTTAGAACGACGAGACGAACCCGGATACGCAGTCCGTTCGTCCGCCACGCATCCCTAGCATAGCAAACTCGCAACTTTCCCCCTCCGGCTCCTCTGCCCGAAAACGCGAAACATCGGGGATACTTTCCCGGATGTTTCCTCCCTTCACCGGTATAACCTCATACCGTGTTAGGGCACGCCTAGCATCATGCTTGGCTTTGTCATGCATCGCTATGCATCTGTTTGCTTAAATATTTATTGTTTCTTCCCCCTCTTCTCTCGCTAGACACCGAGACCGACGCCGCTGCTGCCCAGTACGACTACGGTGTTGACGACCCCTCTCTCTTGCCAGAGCAACTAGGCAAGCCCCCCTTGATTATCAGATATCGCCTACTCTCTTTCTACTGCTTGCATTAGAGTAGTGTAGCATGTTACTGCTTTTCGTTAATCCTATTCTGATGCATAGCCTGTCCTTGCTACTACTGTTGTTACCTTTACCTGCAATCCTAATGCTTAGTATAGGATGCTAGTGTTCCGTCAGTGGCCCTACACTCTTGTCTGTCTGCCATGCTATACTACTGGGCCGTGATCACTTCGGGAGGTGATCACGGGCATATGCTATATACTTGATACTGTTACATTACTTATGATACTGTTCGGAGATGGGGCTGAAGGGGCAGGTGGCTCCATCCCGGTAGAGGTGGGCCTAGGTTCCCGACGGCCCCCGACTGTTACTTTGTGGCGGAGCGAAAGGGCAGGTTGAGACCACCTAGGAGAGAGGTGGGCTTGGCGCTGGTCGGCGTTCGCGGATACTTAAAACGTTTAACGAGATCTTGCTATTTGATTTGAGTCTGGCCACTGGCCTATACACTATAACCATCTACGTGGGGACAGTTATGGGCACTCGACGTCGTGGTATCAGCCAAAGCCTTCGTGACGTAAGCGACTGAGCGGCGCGCGCCGGGTTGGACTGGAACGCCTACTCTTGTATAAGGGAGGCTAGGTCTGCTCATCGGCCGTGTACGCAATGTGCAGGTGTGCAATGGGCGATGGGCCGAGACCCCTGCGCCATAGGATTTAGACCGGCGTGCTGACCTCTCTGTTGTGCCTAGGTAGGGCTGCGGCGTGTTGATCTTCCAGGGCCGGGCATGACCCAGGAAAGTGTGTCCGGTCAAATGGTATCGAGCGTGTTGGGTTATGTGGTGCACCCCTGCAGGTAACTTAATTTATTCGAATAGCCGTGATCTTCGGTAACAGGACGACTTGGAGTTGTACCTTGACCTTTGTAACGCTCCGAGACCGATGTGCCAGGTGTTCCCAGTTATTCGTTGTTGTTGCCGTGTCATTTGCTTGCGTGTTGCATCTTATCATGTCATCATGTGCATTGCATCATCATGTTTTCAAAACTTGCATCCGTCCCGGCCTCCCCGTTCTTTCCGTTGTCCGTTCTGAACCCAGACACACTTGCACGCGCCCGCGGCATGTCCGAAATAGTATTTTATAGGTGGCCAGAAAATGTTCTCGCAATGGGATGAAAGTTGGCGTGCGGTGTTGTTTTGTTGTTAGTAGACCGCCTGCCAAGTTTCATCGCGTTCGGAGTCCGTTTGACTCCTCAACGGATAACTATAGCGGCAGTATAGCCGGTCTTTTCGTCGGATGTTTTCGGTCTCTGAAAACAGTCGCCGGGCCTCTCTCTCTTCTCTTCTCTCAGCTCGAGCCCTTCTGCACAGCCACGAGTTCCAACCGACCCCTCACGTGCGCGTCCAAAACTTCCCCGGACCCGACCCGGACTGTCGCCATCGTTGTGTCCGGATCATCCCCAAACATCTACAAAACGTCTTTGTTTTGTTAATTGGACTCCCTAGCTATTTTATCCGCGATCGTCTGATTGCGATCGTAGGGTCGAGATAGCCCCTAACCTAATCCGTGATGTATATTTATAGCCCACCCCTAGTCTAATTTCAGACCAAATCCCTAAATTCTAGGGATCCTCCCAGCCGCCGCCGCCGCACTCATTCCCCAACCCCGGAATCTCCTCCGGATCCACCTGCGCCTCTCCTTCCGCGCCCAGCCACTACTCTTCTTCGATCCAGATCCTCCCCGTGCTCCTCCTCCTCGCCCCGTCGTCCGGCGCCGCCGCCAGGGACCGAACCAGCCAGCAAGATGAGCATCTGTCGCGCGCCCCTGCTCTTTTCTTCTACCCTCCTGCTTCGTCTCTCTCCCTCCTCTATTCTAATCTCTTCTCTCTCTTCCTTTGCATCTTCTCGCAGGAACCGGAAGGAGCGAGCCATGGCCTCCGCACCTTGCAGGAGCACACCCAGGAGCACCAACCGGCGCCACCATCATCGGAGATGGACTCCCGCCGCCCACATCCGCCCGTTTCCCCGTCGTCCACCGGCCTCCCCTTCCTTCTCAGGAGCTGCGTCGCCCCTCTGTCGTAGCTGCCTTGGACGAGCGCCCTCGCATGGGCGTGTTCGTCCCTGCCGCTGCCGTTGCCTCTGCTTCGCGCCTGGCCATCCGCTGCCTCCTCTATATCGCCGAGCCTCGTCCGCTCCATCCCACCGCTCGCCGGAGAAACCTCCCCTTGCCATCCGTTGGCCTCCGCAGTCCTCTGACGCTTTCTGCTGCTGCTGCGATGCAAGTCTCAGCCGCCTCTGATGGTAACGAGCAGCAGGAGCCCGTTCGTGCGCGTTGACCGCGCCTCGCCAACAGCGTGGGTTGCAGCCCCACCGGCCTACCTCTCCACTGGCCGGCCCAGGCCCAATGTGAGCTCACCCCAGGGCCCCTTCCTTTTTTTCTTTTTCCAACTGATGGGCCAGTTCAGTTTCAGCCCGTGTTCATTTTTTTTCCTTTGGACGTTTTGCTAAATTTTCCTGAACATTGCATAATTACAGGAAATTCCATTTTCTTGCATTGCTCATAATTAATTAACCATGCATCGTAATTAATTAAACTTTATATGTAATATGCTTAGAATTTCATCTAGTTTCACAATTTGCAACTTGCATCCATGTTTAAAATATTTAAAATGTTGTTTGTTTATATTTTACCTAATGCCATGCTAAAATGCTTTATTTCATAACTAAATAACCGTAACTCGGATTTTAATAAACTTTATATGTAAGTGGGGTGGAAAAATGCCTAGTTTAACATGGTGGCATCACTTTGCATGTTTAACAACTCTAAAATTGTGTTTAGGGCAGAACAGTACCAAACCCTAATATATGCATATGGGGATTTACCGGAATTGTTGTTCGTTGCTTCCGGCCTCATTTAAACTTGACTAGATAGGTAGTTTTACTTTGCTTCACCCTCTTGCCATGTTAATCAACATTTAATATTGTTGGGTACATAAACAAGATCGAACTAAATACGTTATGTGGTGTTCCGTCAATATGCATCCCGTTGCATATTGAGCTCCACTTAATTTGTAGGGTTGTTTGTGCACTTTACCATGTCATGCTTCATTAAACCGGACATGCATCATACTAGTTGTGCATCATGCCATGTTGTTGTAGTGGTTGTTTACTATGTTGTTTGCTTCTTTCCGGTGTTGCTTCTTCGGGTTGGTTCCGATAACGTCGTGTTTGTGAGTATTCGTTCGTCTACGTCCGTTTGTCTTCTTCATGGACTCGTTCTTCTTCCTTGCGGGATTTCAGGCAAGATGACCAAACCCTCGAAATCACTTCTATCTTTGCTTGCTAGTTGCTCGCTCTTTTGCTATGCCTATGCTGCGATACCTACCACTTGCTTATCATTTCTCCTATATTGTTGAACCAAGCCTCTAACACACCTTGTCCTAGCAAACCGTTGTTTGGCTATGTTACCGCTTTGCTCAGCCCCTCTTATAGCATTGTTAGTTGCAGGTGAAGATTAAAGTTTGTTCCTTATTGGAACATGGAGATGTTGTTCCTTGTTGGAACATGTTTACTTGTTGGGATATCACAATACCTCTTATTTAATTAATGCATCTATATACTTGGTAAAGGATGGAAGGCTCGGCCTTATGCCTGGTGTTTTGTTCTACTTTTGCCGCCCTAGTTTCCGTCACATCGGTGTTATGTTCCCGGATTTTGCGTTCCTTACGCGGTTGGGTAATAATGGGAACCCCTTGACAGTTCGCCTTGAATAAAACTCTTCCAGCAATGCCCAACATTGGTTTTACCATTCGTCACCTAGCCCTTTTCTTTCCCTTGGGTTCTGCAGACTCAAGGGTCATCATTATTTTAACCCCCCCGGGCCAGTGCTCCTCTGAGTGTTGGTCCACCTGTCAGCTGCCGGTGGCCACCAGGGGCAACTCTGGGCTGGCCTACCCGTACCTAGGACAATCTGAGTGTGCCCTGAGAAAGAGATATGTGCAGCTCCTATTGGGATTTGTCGGCATATTCGGGCGGTGTTGCTGGTTTAGTTTTGCCTTGTCGAAATGTCTTGTAACCGGGATTCTGAGTCTAATCGGGTCTTCCCGCTAGAAGGAATATCCTTCGTTGACCGTGAGAGCTTGTGATGGGATAAGTTGGGACACCCCTGCAGGGTTTTGAACTTTCGAAAGCCGTGCCCGCGGTTATGGGCAGATGGGAATTTGTTAATGTCCGGTTGTAGAAAACCTGAAGTTGACCTTAATTAAAATACATCAACCGCGTGTGTTACCGTGATGGTCTCTTCTCGGTGGAGTCCGGGAAGTGAACACGGTGTTGGCGTTATGCTTGACGTAAGTTGTTCTAGGATCACTTCTTGATCATAGTTTCTCGGTCGTGCTTTGCCTTCTCTTCTCGCTCTCATTTGCGTATGTTAGCCACCATATTATGCTAGTCGCTTGCTGCAGCTCCACCTCATACCTTTACCTTACCCATAAGCTTAAATAGTCTTGATCGCGAGGGTGCGAGATTGCTGAGTCCCCGTGACTCACAGATACTTCCAGAACTAGTTTGCAGGTGCCATTGAGTCCGTGCAGATGACGCAACCAAGCTCAGGAGGAGCTCGATGAAGATCTTGCCCTTTGTGTTGTTTCGTTCTAGTTGATCAGTAGTGGAGCCCAGTTGGGGTCGATCGGGGACCGTGTCGCATTTGGGGTTATTCTTTTATTTTGGTTCCGTAGTCGGACCTTGATTGTATCTGGTTGATGTAATGCTTTATTCATGTAATTGTGTGAAGTGGCGATTGTAAGCCAACTATGTATCTCTTTCCCTTATGTATTACATGGGTTGTGTGAAGATTACCTCACTTGCGACATTGCTTTCAATGCGGTTATGCCTCTAAGTCGTGCTTCGACACGTGGGAGATATAACCGCATCGAGGGCGTTACAAGTTGGTAATCAGAGCCTTCCCCGACCTTAGGAGCCCCACTGCTTGATCGTTTTTAGCAGCCATTGTTGAGTCTAGAAAAAAATGTTTTGAGTCATTAGGAATTATATATCGGAGACTTAGGATTTCTTTTTACTCCTCGGTCCCTTCGTCGCTCTGGTGAGGCATCCTGACGTAGAGTTTTGACTCTTCTCTTCTCAAATTTCACAAAAAAAATTAGGATCATGCGGGTATTTTGGAATCGTTCCGATGGTTTTGTGACAAGAACATTGTTCTTGGTGCCTCCTGACATTTAGGGGTTGTGGCAGTGTCCCGGGGAGTTGAGCTCCGAGGTGTTGTCGTCACAATTTTATCGTTGCAGTTCTGAAATATCTGAGTTAGTTCTCCGACATCGAAAATCTCTTTTATGCAGTTGTTGGTAAGATAACCTTGACGCCACCCAGTACTGGGGCGGGAGTTCGAGAGTATTGCCATAACTTGTATAACGGATGCTTTTCGAAGGTTGAGGTAGATGATTTCCGAAGGTTTCTTGGTTATGTGTTGAAGGATGGATACAGCTGGATGTAGGATTTGTTAGTTTTGGGTGAGATATTATGCTTCCCCTGTATCCCCAACACCTAATTGCATAACCGGAAAATTTCGGGAGTTTATAAGTGGGAATTCAAGTAGCTCTTAGGATATCTTTCCGACAGATGTATGATATGAAATTGGGGTTTGACGTCTAGTGGTCCGCCTATTCACGGTCGATTTTACAGTGGTCTCGTTGTGTCTTAAAGAGTCCTTGGCTATGCCGACTCGGGGACGCTTCATATGTCATGTGCACTGCCTTGTACATGATGGTGTTGTACGATCGAGCCCGTGTAGGCCCCACCACGAAAACTTCGGACGAAATCTCTATCATATGTTTGTTCCGGCTTATTCTGCAAGCCAATCCTTTGTTTTGTTTTGAGTTGTGGTATTCAAGTTGCTTCAATGTCAAGTGTTGATTCCATGCCTTTTCCTAAGTGGTGTTCTCATACTCCTAGGTGAATACTAATCCTTCTTGTTCATCGAGATTGTCATGTCAATCCTTTTCAACCGGTGTGTCTCTCGCCAAGCGGATCCGTTCATGTTCAACATCCTCAAGATTCAATCTCAGCTTTCTAAACGGTGTTCATTCATCCATCCCAAGTTGTCTTTGTTGTCCCTCCCTCCCACCCTTGTTTCTGAAGGACTCAGATTCCTTAATCAAGTATCCATGGTATCGATGGAAGTCTCTCCATTCTTCTCTTTCAACGTTCGTATCCGGTGATTCTCATGAAGATTCTAACGGAGCTTCAAGTTCGTCACCCTTTACTCATTTTTTCTTCTCCGGTGGTTTAAATTCAAGCGTTATTGATCATATCTTTCTCCTCGTTTCAAATACCCTATCATGCCGGTGCTCCTCATATTCTTTCACTTCTCGCTATTCTATTGTTTCGGAGTGCTCAAGATATCCCGAAGATTCGTGTTTCCACTCTGCTTTCGTTCAAGCTCTTTCGAAGATGTTATCTCATTCAAGTCATTTAATTCAACCGGTGCATTCTCCTTTTCAAGTAATCATTCTACGGTGTTTCTCTTGAGTGGGCCCTAACCCACAGGTCTTTTCCCAGGATCTTACCTGACTCTTCTTATTTTCCCGGAGCTATCCTCAAATTCTTAAAGTTTGACGTAAGAATGATTCATCATCTGTCATATGTTTTTCTCCAAGATCTTTCAAATTCTTTTCATCTTTGGCTCAACCTCTCCTCTTTTAATCATTCCGGGGTGTCTCAACAATTCATGGTGGTATTTCTCGTCGTAATTCAAAATTTGAAGACCGAAGAAGATTTTCTCTCAATCCTGCTCCATTCTCTTCAAGATTCATGATTCTAGCTTGTTGCCATCCCCTCATAATTGTTTTGATTATGAGAATTCTTTTCACCCATCCGGAGTAATTCAGGAGTCTTTTCAGTTTGTTTATCTGAAGGCCATCAATTCAGGATTATTCATTCCAGCTTTCAGCTCTCATTCTTCAAATCTTACCGGTGCATCGTTCAAGTGTTCTCTAATCAGCTCGTCATCTCTTCGTTCTCATATATCTAAATTCTCTCAAGCATCTTCATTCATTTGCTAATTCTTCCTGGTGTTTTCTTTATCTTCTCTTCGTTCATTTTTAATCCTTACAGTGGTTCGTTTAAGATTTCTCTTCCTTCTTTATCATACCAATTCATTCGTTGTTTCGATTCCACCGGTGGTTAGTTGAAGACCTTCTCAAGTTGGTGCCGTATCTATCCTAATCCTTTCTTCGAGAATAAGTTGTATGCAATCCGTTTGCTCGTCATCAATTTAATTGGTGAAGGATAAGTATAATGTAATTCTTATTCTTGTTTCATCCATATGTTAATCTTTTCTTCCGGAGTTCGTTCACGATGATTAAATTCTTGATTTCAAGTGCTCGTCTTTCTTTCCGGGAGTTTCTAGCTCTAGTTATCACAGAGATCCATCTAATCATTGCAAGGTTTCACCTTGTGTTTCCAACTTCTCTCTCCTTTCGTTTGATCATTCTTTTGTTTACCGGAGTTCCTCATCAAGGTTCTACATGATGGTTCATCAAGGATTTAATTCCTTCTCGAAGTTTTTCATCGAGATTCTTTTAAGGAGATCAAGTTTTCTTCATCTTGCAATCCAGAGTGTAATTCTTTCAACCGTATCATTCGAGGTGGTATTATGTCATTCCTGATAATTTGAGTTCATGTATCATGATACACATGTTGTTAAGAATGAGGTATTTAAAATCCATCAATCTCGTCATTGGATTTATCTGGGGTTATATTTCGCCTAAAGCTTTCCCTAAGGATTAATGCTATTAATGGTGATAATATATGATCCAAGTTCTCCATCTACCCTCCCGGTGAAATAAGTTTCTCGTCTCCTTGTTCTTACCAATCCAATTCTTTTTCCCGTGAGTGGCAGGTTGTCACCTCATAATTTGAGATGGATTCCATAAGACCAAATCAAGATTATTCTTTTCGTTGTTGTTGTTCCAACAACTCCGTTCTAGCATTTGTTGTAAGCGTGCTCCCTCAAGATCTTGTTTCCCTTCGTTCATTCCATTCCATTCTTAATTTCGTTCCGGAGGCATTGTGATGTTGCTATCTTCAACCCTTCTTTTTGTTCTTGTCAGGACCTTGTCCTTGTCATGCTTATCCTTTTAATTGGAGTGTTGTGTCATTTTGCTCAAGCTCTTTCATTTTATCAAGTCTTTCATCTCTTTTCAACTGAAGTGCTACCCGAATCGGTTCTTTCTTATTCCTCTTTCTTAACGGAGTGTTTTCAACTTTGTTCTTCTCCGTTGCTTTCTTTCTTTCATTTTGTGCAACCTCGCAAGGTTCTTTGGTTTCACTCGTTTGTCAGAGAAGCAACTTAGTTTTACCTTTTCTCTTCCTCTTCCTTTTCCCTCCGGTGCCATCCCTAGGATCTCGGGTCGAGATCCTCTTGTAGTGGTGGAGTGTTGTAACGCCCCGAGACCGATGTGCCAGGTGTTCCCCAGTTATTCGTTGTTGTTGCCGTGTCATTTGCTTGCGTGTTGCATCTTATCATGTCATCATGTGCATTGCATCATCATGTTTTCAAAACTTGCATCCATCCCGGCCTCCCCGTTCTTTCCGTTGTCCGTTCTGAGCCCAGACACACTTGCACGCGCCCGCGGTATGTCCGAAATAGTATTTTATAAGTGGCCAGAAAATGTTCTCGGAATGGGATGAAAGTTGGCGTGCGGTGTTGTTTTGTTGTTAGTAGACCGCCTGCCAAGTTTCATCGCGTTCGGAGTCCGTTTGACTCCTCAACGGATAACTATAGCGGCAGTATAGCCGATCTTTTCGTCGGATGTTTTTGGTCTCCGAAAACAGTTGCCGGGCCTCTCTCTCTCTTCTCTTCTCTCAGCTCGAGCCCTTCTGCACAGCCACGAGTTCCAACCGACCCCTCATGTGCGCGTTCGAAACTTCCCCGGACCCGACCCGGACTGTCGCCACCGTTGTGTCCGGATCATCCCCAAACATCTACAAAACATCTTCGTTTTGTTAATTGGACTCCCTAGCTATTTTATCCGCGATCGTCCGATTGCGATCGTAGGGTCGAGATAGCCCCTAACCTAATCCGTGATGTATATTTATAGCCCACCCCTAGTCTAATTTTAGACCAAATACCTAAATTCTAGGGATCCTCCCAGCCGCCGCCGCCGCCGCACTCATTCCCCAACCTCGGAATCTCCTCCGGATCCACCTGCGCCTCTCCTTCCGCGCCTAGCCACTACTCTTCTTCGATCCAGATCCTCCCCGTGCTCCTCCTCCTCGCCTCGTCGTCCGGCGCCGCCGCCAGGGACCGAACCAGCCAGCAAGATGAGCATCTGTCGCGCGCCCCTGCTCTTTTCTTCTACCCTCCTGCTTCGTCTCTCTCCCTCCTCTGTTCTAATCTCTTCTCTCTCTTCCTCTGCATCTTCTCGCAGGAACCGTAAGGAGCGAGCCATGGCCTCCGCACCTTGCAGGAGCACACGCAGGAGCACCAACCGGCGCCACCATCATCGGAGATGGACTCCCGCCGCCCACATCCGCCCGTTTCCCCGTCGTCCACCGGCCTCCCCTTCCTTCTCAGGAGCTGCGTCGCCCCTCTGCAGTAGCTGCCTTGGACGAGCGCCCTCGCCTGGGCGTGTTCGTCCCTGCCGCTGCCGTTGCCTCTGCTTCGCGCCTGACCGTCCGCTGCCTCCTCTATATCGCCGAGCCTCGTCCGCTCCATCCCACCGCTCGCCGGAGAAACCTCCCCTTGCCATCCGTTGGCCTCCGCAGTCCTCTGACGCTTTTTGCTGCTGCTGCGATGCAAGTCTCAGCCGCCTCTGATGGTAACGAGCAGCAGGAGCCCGTTCGTGCGCGTTGACCGCGCCTCGCGAACAGCGTGGGTTGCAGCCCCACCGGCCTACCTCTCCACTGGCCGGCCCAGGCCCAATGTGAGCTCACCCCAGGGCCCCTTCCTTTTTTTTCTTTTTTCAACTGATGGGCCAGTTCAGTTTCAGCCCGTGCTCATTTTTTTTCCGTTGGACGTTTTGCTAAATTTTCCTGAACATTGCATAATTACAAGAAATGCCATTTTCTTGCATTGCTCATAATTAATTAACCATGCATCAGAATTAATTAAACTTTATATGTAATATGCTTAGAATTTCATCTAGTTTCACAATTTGCAACTTGCATCCATGTTTAAAATATTTAAAATGTTGTTTGTTTATATTTTACCTAATGCCATGCTAAAATGCTTTATTTCATAACTAAATAACCGTAACTCGGATTTTAATAAACTTTATATGTAAATGGGGTGGAAAAATGCCTAGTTTAACATGGTGGCATCACTTTGCATGTTTAACAACTCTAAAATTGTGTTTAGGGCAGAACAGTACCAAACCCTAATATATGCATATGGGGATTTACCGGAATTGTTGTTCGTTGCTTCCGGCCTCATTTAAACTTGACTAGATAGGTAGTTTTACTTTGCTTCACCCTCTTGCCATGTTAATCAACATTTAATATTGTTGGGTACATAAACAAGATCGAACTAAATACGTTATGTGGTGTTCCCTCAATATGCATCCCGTTGCATATTGAGTTCCACTTAATTTGTAGGGTTGTTTGTGCACTTTACCATGTCATGCTTCATTAAACCGGACATGCATCATGCTGGTTGTGCATCATGCCATGTTGTTGTAGTGGTTGTTTACTATGTTGTTTGCTTCTTTCCGGTGTTGCTTCTTCGGGTTGGTTCCGATAACGTCGCGTTTGTGAGGATTCGTTCGTCTACGTCCGTTTGTCTTCTTCATGGACTCGTTCTTCTTCCTTGCGGGATTTCAGGCAAGATGACCATACCCTCGAAATCACTTCTATCTTTGCTTGCTAGTTGCTCGCTCTTTTGCTATGCCTATGCTGCGATACCTACCACTTGCTTATCATTTCTCCTATATTGTTGAACCAAGCCTCTAACCCACCTTGTCCTAGCAAACCATTGTTTGGCTATGTTACCGCTTTGCTCGGCCCCTCTTATAGCATTGTTAGTTGCAGGTGAAGATTAAAGTTTGTTCCTTATTGGAACATGGAGATGTTGTTCCTTGTTGGAACATGTTTACTTGTTGGGATATCACAATACCTCTTATTTAAGTAATGCATCTATATACTTGGTAAAGGATGGAAGGCTCGGCCTTATGCCTGGTGTTTTGTTCTACTTTTGCCGCCCTAGTTTCCGTCACATCGGTGTTATGTTCCCGGATTTTGCGTTCCTTACGCGGTTGGGTAATAATGGGAACCCCTTGACAGTTCGCCTTGAATAAAACTCTTCTAGCAATGCCCAACATTGGTTTTACCATTCGCCACCTAGCCATTTTCTTTCCCTTGGGTTCTGCAGACTCAAGGGTCATCATTATTTTAACCCCCCCCCCGGGCCAGTGCTCCTCTGAGTGTTGGTCCACCTGTCAGCTGCCGGTGGCCACCAGGGGCAACTCTGGGCTGGCCTACCCGTACCTAGGACAATCTGAGTGTGCCCTGAGAAAGAGATATGTGCAGCTCCTATTGGGATTTGTCGGCATATTCGGGCGGTGTTGCTGGTTTAGTTTTGCCTTGTCGAAATGTCTTGTAACCGGGATTCTGAGTCTAATCGGGTCTTCCCGCTAGAAGGAATATCCTTCGTTGACCGTGAGAGCTTGTGATGGGATAAGTTGGGACACCCCTGCAGGGTTTTGAACTTTCGAAAGCCGTGCCCGCGGTTATGGGCAGATGGGAATTTGTTAATGTCCGGTTGTAGAAAACCTGAAGTTGACCTTAATTAAAATACATCAACCGCGTGTGTTACCGTGATGGTCTCTTCTCGGCGGAGTCCGGGAAGTGAACACGGTGTTGGGGTTATGCTTGACGTAGGTTGTTCTAGGATCACTTCTTGATCATAGTTTCTTGGTCGTGCTTTGCCTTCTCTTCTCGCTCTCATTTGCGTATGTTAGCCACCATATTATGCTAGTCGCTTGCTGCCAGCTTCACCTCATACCTTTACCTTACCCATAAGCTTAAATAGTCTTGATCGCGAGGGTGCGAGATTGCTGAGTCCCCGTGACTCACAGATACTTCCAAAACCATTTTGCGGGTGCCGTTGAGTCCGTGCAGATGACGCAACCAAGCTCAGGAGGAGCTCGATGAAGATCTTGCCCTTTGTGTTGTTTCGTTCTAGTTGATCAGTAGTGGAGCCCAGTTGGGGTCGATCGGGGACCGTGTCGCATTTGGGGTTCTTCTTTTATTTTGGTTCCATAGTCGGACCTTGATTGTATCTGGTTGATGTAATGCTTTATTCATGTAATTGTGTGAAGTGGCGATTGTAAGCCAACTATGTATCTCTTTCCCTTATGTATTACATGGGTTGTGTGAAGATTACCTCACTTGCGACATTGCTTTCAATGCGGTTATGCCTCTAAGTCATGCTTCGACACGTGGGAGATATAGCCGCATCGAGGGCGTTACAACCTTATGACAACTAGAACCGGATACTTAATAAAACACACCCTTCCAAGTGCCGGATACAACCGGTGATCGCTCTCTCACAGGGCGACGAGGGGAGGATCATCGTTTAGGATTATGCTATGCGATGCTACTTGGTGAACTTACCATCTACTCTCTTCTCCTGCTGCAAGATGGAGGTTACCAGAAGCATAGTCTTCGAAAGGACTAGCTATCCCCCTCTTATTCCGGCTTTCTGCAGTTCAGTCCACATATGATACCTCTTTTCCAGTTGATACCAATGCATACATATGTCGTGTAGCTCCTTACTTGCGAGTACTTTGGATGGGTACTCACGGTTTCTTTGCTCCCTCTTTTCCCCCTTTCTATACCCGATTGCTGCAACCAGACGATGGAGCCCAGGAGCCAGACGCCACTGTCGATGACGACTGCTACTACTCGGGAGGTGCCTACTACTACGTGCAGGCCGCTGACGACGACCAGGAGTAGTTTAGGAGGATCCTAGGCAGGAGGCATGCGCCTCTTTCGATCTGTATCCCAGTTTGTGCTAGCCTTCTTAAGACAAACTTGTTTAACTTATGTCTGTACTCAGATATTGTTGCTTCCGCTGACTCGTCTATGGTCGAGCTCTTGTATTCGAGCCCTCGAGGCCCCTGGTGTAACGCCCTCGATGCGGCTATATCTCCCACGTGTCGAAGCACGACTTAGAGGCATAACCGCATTGAAAGCAATGTCGCAAGTGAGGTAATCTTCGCAAACAACCCATGTAATACAATAGGGGAAAAGATACATAGTTGGCTTACAATCGCCACTTCACACAATTACATGAATAAAGCATTACATCATCCAAATACACTCAAGGTCCGACTACGGAACCAAAATAAAAGAAGAACCCCAAATGCGACAAAGGTCCCCGATCGACCCCAACTGGGCTCCACTACTGATCAACTAGAACGAAGCAACACAAAGGACAAGATCTTTACGAGCTCCTCCTTGAGCTTGGTTGCGTCACCTGCTCTGTTCAACGGCACCTGCAAGCTGGTTTTGGAAGTATCTGTGAGCCACAGGGACTCAGCAATCTCGCACCCTCGCGATCAAGACTATTTAAGCTTATGGGTAAGGTAAAGGTATGAGGTGGAGCTGCAGCAAGCGACTAGCATATATGGTGGCTAACATATGCAAAAGGGAGCAAGAAGAGAAGGCAAAGCACGATCGATAAAAGTATGATCAAGAAGTGATCCTATAGCAACCTACGTCAAACATAACTCCAACACTATGTTCACTTCCCGGACACCGCCGGAAAGAGACCATCATGGCTACACACGCGGTTGACGCATTTTAATTAAATTAAGGTTCAAGTTATCTACAACCGGACATGAACAAATTCCCATCTGCCCATAACCGCGGGCACGGCTTTCGAAAGTTCAAATCCCTGCAGGGGTGTCTCAACTTAGCCCATGACAAGCTCTCACGGTCAACGAAGGAATAGACCTCCTCCCGAGACATTCCGATCAGACTCGGTATCCCGGTACAACAAGACATCCTCGACAATGGTAAAACAAGTCCAGCAAGACCGCCCGATGCGCCGACATCCTGATAGGAGCTGCACATATCTCGTTCTCAGGGCAACACCGGATGAACACTACGTACAGCTAAAACCAGCCCTCAAGTTTCCCCGAGGTGGCGCCGCAAGTGGCTCTAGTTTGGACCAACACTTAGACAAGCACTGGCCCGGGGGGGTTAAAATAAAGATTACCCTCGGGATGCGCGACTCCCAAGGGAAAAAAGGCTAGGTGGCGAATGGTAAAACCAAGGTTGGGCCTTGCTGGAGGAGTTTTATTCAAAGCGAACTGTCAAGGGGTTCCCATTATAACCCAACCGCGTGAGGAACGCAAAATCCGGGAACATAACACCGATATGACGGAAACTAGGGCGGCAAGAGTGGAACAAAACACCAGGCATAAGACCGAGCCTTCCACCCTTTACCAAGTATATAGATGCATTAATTAAATAAGATATATAGTGATATTCCAACAAGTAAACATGTTCCAACAAGGAACAACATCTCCATGTTCCAACAAGGAACAAACTTCAATCTTCACCTACAACTAACAATGCTATAAGAGGGGCTGAGCAAAGCGGTAACATAGCCAAATAACGGTTTGCTAGGACAAGGTGGGTTAGAGGCTTGGTTCAACAATATAGGAGGCATGATAAGCAAGTGGTAGGTATCGCAACATAGGCATAGGAAAAGAGCGAGCAACTAGCAAGCAAAGATAGAAGTGATTTCGAGGGTATGGTCATCTTGCCTGAAATCCCGCAAGGAAGAAGAACGAGTCCATGAAGAAGACAAACGGACGTAGTCGAACAGGTCCTCACAAACACGATGTTATCGGAACCAACCCGAAGAAGCAACACCGGAAAGAAGCAAACACCATAGTAAACAACCACCACATAAGCATGGCATGATGCACAACCAAGTATGATGCATGTCCGGTTTAATTAGGCATGGCATGGCAAAGTGCACAAGCAACCCTACAAATTAAGTGGAGCTCAATATGCAACGAGTTGCATGTTGACGGAACACCACATCAATTATCTAGTTCTCTCTCATTAGGTACTCGACAATATTAAATGTTGTGTAAACATGGCAAGAGGTGAAGCATAACAAAACTATATCATCTAAACAATTTAAATGGGGTCGTACATAACAAACAACAAATCCGGTAAATCCCCATATGCATTAGTAAATTAATGCAAACAACAATTTAAACCATATTAATGTTGTTAACATGATGCGGATGGCATGTTCAAGTTTATGCAATTTTATTCAAAGTTGACAAGAGCATTAAGAAGCATTTGTCATCGTGGCGGAAACAAAAGGGGTGCCACGGCAACGATAACGGAAAACGGTGCCACGACAACATTCCGGTTCCCGGTAACTCGATTGAGATACCGATGCAAAGGAGAAGTGTGCGGATGCGTGCAAAAGATGGTGGGGCGCTCCCGGATTCCGGGTGTCCCACGAGTTGGCGACAAGGAAACGAGTGACAATTTGAATAGGGTGCAAAACACGAGCATCTCAAGCATCGCAAACATACGTTCACGGACGTCGCCTCGAGGTTATACCTTTGAAGCGTGCGGTATTGCGGCGGTTCGAGTTCGTAGTGGAAGTAGTGGTACGCACGGATCGTAGTGGAAGTAGAGGTTCACGAGTCGAAGAGGAAGTAGACGTTCATGAGGTCGTCGTGGAAAGTAGCGGTTCACGCGACGGTAGTTGAACTTGACGTTTGCGTTACACGGGTCTTCGGCGACGGTCGTCGTACATGGTTCGGAGTGGTACTTGCATCTTCGGACTTGTCGGTCTCGTCATCTCGAAGGGGTGCTAGACGGTCTTCGCGATTCCGAAGGCGACGGTAGAGGTACAAACGTTCTCGCGGTACTTGGGTCGTGGTGGAACTTGGCGCTTGTGGTATTGATAGCTCGAAGGGGTACTTGGCGGGTCCGAGGTCTCCGGCCGTAGTGGTTCTTGATGATACGGGTAGTCGAACTTGACGAAAAACGGGTCTCCTCGGGGACTTGATGCATCCGAATTCTTCGAGTTTGTAGTGGTACTTGGCGTTCTGGTTCGGTGGTGAAGCATGTACTTGGCAGCAAAACAGAGACGAGCAAGAGAAGGAGGGACGACGCGGTGGAGGCAAGATCGCTGGACGAGGTCGAGGTATGGAGCAGGGCGCCGAGTGGCACGACACGGTGCAGCTCGAGCACGAGGAGAAGCAGAGGAGGCCCGATGAGGAAGGGGCTTGCTGGCTTGGAGGCTCTGGTGGCCGGCGCCATGATGACTGGGGCCAGCGGCCTACGCCGAGAGCAGCAAGGAGAAGGCCGGGATGGGCAGTGCTTGACGTCGGCGGGCGGCGGCCTCACCGGAGTGGGGAAGGCGGCGACACTGGTGGGAGAAGGAGGCGGGGGTGCGGGCTCGCGCATGCTGATGGCCCCGTGGGCGCAACGGCGGCGAGGAGGCCGACGTGGCTCCGACCTGGTTCCCTGGATCGAAGGAGGAGGGAGGATGAGGGGAGCCAGAGGGAGATCGAGAGGGGGTTCGAGCAACTGGGGATGGGGATCGGACTGCGAGGGAAAGATGGGGTCGGGCACGAGAGAGAGAGATCGAGGGAAGGAGGAGGTCGAGCGAGGGAGATGGCTTCTGGCGGCGGTGAGGGAACGAGGGAACGAGCAATCGAGGGGAGTGGGGTTCAGTCGGGCCTAGGGTTGCAGGCACTAGTGGGAGGCGGCTGGGCCTAGCAGGCCATGAAGCAGGAGGGGCCGGCCTGGCTAATGGGCTTGTGGGGAACGATGGCCTGGGTGGGCCAGCTTGGTGGGAGGCCCAAATGGCTAGCAGTGCATGCTCTCTCTCTCTCCCTCGTGTTTCCT
Source organism: Triticum urartu (assembly GCF_003073215.2). Taxonomy (NCBI): domain Eukaryota; kingdom Viridiplantae; phylum Streptophyta; class Magnoliopsida; order Poales; family Poaceae; genus Triticum; species Triticum urartu. The sequence goes on from NC_053022.1 coordinate 124,867,872, forward strand.
TTTGCAGAAAAGAAAAGAGAGAGAAAAAAGAGAGGTTAGGAAAAGATTTATGCATGGGGTAATTTCTCCCGGTCTCATAAAAATGAGCTTAAACCTAGAAAAATGGAGTGGGCAAGAATGCAAGATCTAGATTCAAAATCATTTGAATTTAATCCAAAAGGTTTGAACAAGGGCTAGGAAATGAAGGTGTGCAAAAATGTTCGGATTTTTGGGAGAGCTCCGAAAATGACGAAAGAATTTACGGACTAAGTTCGAGGCCAAGGGTTGTGATATCAAAGCCATTAGGATTTGCAAGTGTGTTATAGTGAATTTAAAATTAAAGAAATATTGAATATATCTCCCTACTATCGGGAGGATATGTTATAAAGAGAATCACCATGTGAATTCCCTCGATTTAAATGGATCAAAGATCCATGCAATTTTATTTAAGTGAGTTTTAAAACGGGTTGCATGATGACATGATGCAATGCACATGATGCAAAGATGAATGCAAAGAACCAAACAAAACACATGACGAAACCCTGGAAACCCTGGAAGGCAACTGAAGCTCCGGTCTTGGGGCGTCACACCTGGCTTGTAATATGATGCTTGTATGACTATTTTATTTGTAGAGTTGTGTTGTGATATCTTCCCGTGAGTCCCTAATCTTGATCGTACACGTTTGCGTGTATGATTAGTGTACGATTGAATCGGGGGCATCACAAGTTGATATCAGAGCCGACTGCCTGTAGGAATCCCCCTTCCACACTCCTTGGCCGAAGTCGAGTCTAGACATTACAAAAACTTTTACTAACATGGTTGTGTGCCTTACGGGCCCACGTCGCCATCTGGGTGGTATTAGGATCTTTTACTCCTCGATCCTTACTCTGGGATTCTGATCTCTCTTCTATTTGGGTTAAATGATTTTGCTAACTCTAACTCTAGGTTCTCGTAATTACTTTCTTCCGGAGAGCCCCTTATTATAGATGATCACCTGCTGCACCAGAAGATTTCGAAGATACTCTGCGATATTCTCTCGAGACTTTGTGCCTGTTGCTTTTGCAATTCCCTACCACCGAAACATCCCTATGGATAAATACTTACACCTGTCGTCTGTCGTTCTTACTTTTATTTCCAGTCGGTCTTGTTATTACAAGATACCCCAAGAATACTTTGTGCCTACTGCCTTGCAGTTCCTTGTCACCTGAATACACCTACAAATTAATCCTCACACATCGAGGATTTGTTTCTCCCTAGTTGTTCATGTGTTCCACCAAAGTCTTCGAAATACTATTTGATCTTCCAAAAATCCTCAACTGCTTATTGCTCTTGAGGTTCTTGCTTGTTTGCATTATGGTTAATCCCATAAGTATAGTAATCTTATTGGCATCCCTTGTCACTATCATCTTGAGTCCATCGATTCAATAAATTACGAATGCTCGCAATCCTCAACCAGATCCTAGAATTCATCCTTCCGGCTCAGACGCCATTTTAAACATGAGCTGGAGCATTGCTTCTGATGCCTTGAATTGGAAATGATAGTTCCTTTGCATTTGATCTTTGAATTAGTCAGTTGTTTCTATAATCCGATGCCCTTAAATTCCTTCTTCCTTTGATTGAGTATCGATACCCGCATCAGCTCCGTTGTAGACCCCAAGACCCCTTGTTGGATTATTATCCGACAGTGTCATTCATATTCAATAACCTTGTGAGCCTTTCCATGGGTATATAATGCCTTTGGTAATTTGTATCCTCTGCTATGATAATCATACTCTACTTTCGAGCTTGTATTGTTTACTCAGAAGTTTGTGGTATATGTTCCTAAGATGCCCCGATGGGTTGAACCAACGCCTTCCCTAATCGATGTGAACCCGAAAGATTTCACGGGTCATACTTATCTGGCATTGCACCAGTTAAAACTTTCAATAACTAATGTCATTTTCGAAAAGCGAGAGGTGAATGGAAGGTTATGCATTGAGGAAGTGGGAGTCGACCTTGAACTTGTGTTCATGCCCATGGACCCGATGTATACCTTATCATGGAAGCTTCTCTTAAAATAATTATCCGCTTGTTATAAGTTCATCTTGTATCTGTGGACGTGGTTCCTACCATGTTCTCTTTTAAATACCATTTCTCGTGCAAGTTTAAGCATTTGTCTTCTGCAGAGCAATACCCCAGTCCAACCTCTACTTTGGTCTGTCGTCGAGTATTACCCCATGGTATCTCGAGATATCATGGGACATCATAACTTCTTATGGGTTCTTCATCAACTATTATTACTCACCGGATACAATTGTTCCTAGGTTCTGGGTTGTCGTCAACCGAGAACACCGAATAGTGAATCGAGTCCGCACTCCGGTTCAATAACCCTAAATAATTTCCGTTGCTTACGAGTTTAAATAATCCTTCAAGTCATTCCTAGCTTGATGGGCTATATCATTATCGTGTTGCTCTTAACTGTGCTACCTGGTCCTTCTTCCCGAAGCACAATTTTCGATGATGAGCTAAGCTTACGTCAATTTTCCACATCATACCATTTCTCCTTAAACCACAAGCTTGGTTTCGAGTTTGGGTCGTACCCGTGGCTCTAATAACCTTTCGCTTCATCATTCCTTTGACTTGATGTCATAGCCGATGGATTACATCTTCATGAAATCTCTCAACAATTGTGTCATGATCATCATCAACATTCTGAGCTCTTTCGGGATATCAATCAAATTCGTGATGAGGGATACCATCCTTGCCCTCGATGATTTGTGTTATCACCGACAACATTATTGCTTTCCCTCCAACACAACCTTGTTCATGCTTTGTGTTATATCTATAGATCCGTGCTATCCAGCAATTCTTCTTCCTTACCTTGGAGTATTACCATCTTTGATGTCAAGAATGCCGTGAGAATTTCACCACCTCCTGAGAATTCTTGATACAAGTAATACTTATCACCATCACCATTCCTTCTTGGTCCTCGTGTTGTTCCTAACCGGAATACCGACAAATGAACTATGATGTGTGAATTCAAAACTTCCAGCAACCCTATTGCTTTGAACCAATGTTTAATTGTGTATGTTTTCCTCGAGAATACATCATTATACCATTTTGATTTGACAATTGTTATCTCCTTGTTCACATAATTGGGGAGATCCATCTTTTGAAAATCTCGATGGATTGTCACCGAGTCCATCAGTCTTCTCCTCACCCTCTCCCTGTTTTAATGATGAACTCTTGTTTTGGAACTCGTTTCCATAGTTCATTTCCCTAAGAACCTTACAATGTCATCTCGACAATTTGTGTTGCACCTTTCTTCTCAGGCATCCTGAGTCTGAGGTATCATGTCACCAATCAGATATGAATCTCGGTCAGACATGATGGTTGGAACATAACTCTAGGAGTTATAACATTAGTCTTTGACCCGATAAGGTGATGTCATGCCTAGCACACCTGGCCGGCGGACCTATTGTTATAGTTTCCATTTTAGTAAGGTTATCCATTCTTCCATGAGGAAATTGTAAGACTTATTCTATAAGTTGTTACTGATGGATCCTTTGTGTATCCATAGCCTGGTCTTTACCTGTTGGCCATGTCAATGCTATCTCGAAGCATGTCTATGGTACTCCGATTTTCAACAAAAACATTTGAAGACCAATGTTAAATGTTTCCTGCTCAATTATCCAAACACCGATGTACGGGTAATGTCATGAAATTTCTCTCCCCTTACCGAAAGAGTTTTCTACATTATATCCTGTCATGGATATCATGATCTGCTTGTCCTTGGAAAGGATATATCCTGGAATATGTGTTTAAACACATTTTCCTTCCCATTGATCTGTTTAACTTAATAATCACATTTTCCTTTCCATTGTTCTGTTTAACCTTCTTGAGGTTTATATGATCTAAGCAGTAATACGTCACCGCTTTTATACGCACCTCAGTGTACAACTCTGTCAGTAAGACCCTGTTACTATTGTTGTTGACATTCTGGTAACCATCGATGGACGAGAACCTTGCCTATTGGTCCGCCTCGTTCAACGAGCAGGAAGATAGTTCTCTTCGCCCCTCGCCCTTGGTACCGACGTTGTTGCCGACATAATTGACAGGCTACCCTTTTGACATGCCTTGCTGTCATGACCGAGCAAGATGTCACCGCCCTTCCTACTTTTAATCACATGGTGGGCCCATAACCCACAGTTCCACATGACTGAAACCTGACTCTCCTGTACACCCATGTTGCAAAAAAAATTCCTCGTGCTTGACTTCATATGTAATTCACGGGCCACCTTCCGTGTGATCATCAATTCTGGTATCAGACATAATAATTATTCCCGTTGCGCTAAAACCCTTTCACACTTTGTTTGAGCCAACGAACGATTGCCTATCCTCCTGAAATTTCTAACCGTGCCTTTTTACCATGCTCTCGATGACTTTCTTGAATTTCAACTCGAGAGATGTTCACTAAGATAGCCCCCAAGTAGCTAACGTGTGTGGAGCTCTGTCCTTCCCGAGTCTTCCCCCCTTATCTTTTCCATAAGTACGATGGAGATCCCGAAGAAAGGATGACAACTTCATTATGAGGCATTGATGCAGAGAAAATGAAGATGCCAATGTAATGGATCGACTTCTTCGAGAAGAGCAACCAAGACCGAGAAGACTCGATAGAATTTCGTAACCAAATCCCTTCCCCCTTGCTCCCCCTCTTAAATCTCGGGACAAGATTTCTTGTAGTGGAGGAGATTTGTAACATCCCCATATCTTAACCATATCATTAGGCTAATTAAATTACCATGTCACATGATCATCCTAAATAAATTACAGTTAGGAAATAATCCAACTCAAATTCAAATACAAAATACAAGCCAATTTATCATTTCTTCAAACTGCGGAACTAAAGTGTTCATCATTTTGAAATTATTCACTAAGAAATTTTCATAAAGAAATCAACATTTAATTGAGTATATAAAAATTCCCCTAACCTAACTAAGATTGGACCAACAGAAATTCTATTGATCTTTACAATTTCTAAAAATATTTAAACCTTTCTAAATGTCCCCACACTTTTTGTGCAGCCAAAGGATAATACCTAGTAATTATGTGTCATGTATCATCTACAACTAAAAGTATTTCCTACTAAACAAAAAAAAGAGCAAGCAGTAAATAAAAATAGAAAACAGAAAATATGAAAAAACAGAAAACAAAACTACGGAAAGAAAAGAAACAAAAAAAAGCGAAGAAAGAAGGAAGGCCCATGTGACCTGGGACAAGCCCAACCCGCACCCACTCATCTCCCTCCTCGCTACAGGAGCGGAGGGAGGTCGTGGCGGCCATCCGGCCACCATGGTCGCGCCCTGTCTGCGTGCCGGCCATCCCGCGCTCATCCCAGTGGATAAGAGCATCCCCCGCACCCCCGAAACCCTAGCCCCACTCAGTTTTCCCCCATGCCTTCCTCTCTCGATCTAGATCTTGCCCGAACGTGCTCGCCGCCGTGCCATCGTCGTCGTCGCAGCCAAGGTCGTCTTCGAGCCACACGAAGTTGTCCAGGAGGAGCGCCATCATCACCTTCATCGTCTACGCCCTCGGGTTCAAGCTGGGAAGCCATCAAGACTCGCCATCGGGTCGTCTTCCCGGCACGGCCGTCACATCTCGTTGATGAGTGCGATGCGTCCGGCCAGCCCCGCGCCTTCCGACCATGTCCACGGGCCTCCCCTGTGAGCTCCTCCTCCGACCTCCTCTTCCTCAACCTCGATCTGTCGCCGTAGTCGCCCGTACCCAACGAGGTCCCCATGGCTGGAGTTATGGTCTCCTGTGCCCTCGCTCGCACCTAGCCACACCCGCGCTCCGTTGACCGCGCCCTGGCCATACCTCGCGCGTGCGTCCGCCGCGCCCGCAGGCACCCGCGCGTCGCCGCGCTCGCCTAGCCCTGTCCTGCTGCTGTGTTGTTGATGCTCTTACGAGGCTGCTGCTTGCTTCTTGCTCTCCTCCTGCTACTGCCACGCTGCCGCCTGAAGCTCGTCTCGGCCGCGCGTGTGGTCGCTGCGCCCCCCACGCCACCCGTTGCTCCCGCGCTGGCCCTGCTGCTCCCTCTCCTTGCGCTGCTGATGCTGCTCGCGTACTGATGCGGCTGTGCGGATGAATCTGCTGCCGATGCGTACTGCTACTGAAGCTGTGTGCTGCCGCTTGCTCCTGACGTTTATTGCTACTAGTTGCTGCTGTCCACTTGCTGCCACCGCTCTTGGCCATGGCCGTCAAGGTCCATGTACATGGCCATGTTCTTGCCGTGTGTGTGCGTGAGTTGTGTGTGTGCGTCGTGTGTGTGCGTGAGTTGTGTGTATGGCTGGCTTTTGCCACAGCCATGTGTGGTCGGCTCTTTGCTAGCTTAGGGACTAATCCCCAGTTAAAACAAGCCCTTTTTGTTAGACTAATTTATATTAGGCTTAGTTTTAGTTGGACCTATGACAGCAGGGCCTCACGCCCTCTTTTCAAAAATAATATAAAAAAAATAATTACTTAATTAATTAGTAATTAATTAATTTAACGAATCTTGTTAATTAGCCTAACTTAATTAGTCTAATTAGTTAGCTAATTAACTGTTAATTAATTAAATAGACAATGACGATTGGGCCCCACTGCCCCTTTGATCAGTCAACCCGGTTAGAGCTGACTGTTGACCCCGTCGATGTCATGATGACGTCATGCTGATGCAATAACTCTATTTTAGTTTTTAAAATAATTACAGAAATTGTTTTAAAACCTCGAATAATCATATAAAATAATCCGTAACTCAGATGAAAATACTTTGTACATGAAAGTTGCTTAGAACGACGAGACGAACCCGGATACGCAGCCCGTTCGTCTGCCACGCATCCCTAGCATAGCAAACTCGCAACTTTTCCCCTCCGGCTCCTCTGCCCGAAAACGCGAAACACCGGGGATACTTTCCCGGATGTTTCCTCCCTTCACCGGTATCACCCCATACCGCGTTAGGGCACGCCTAGCATCACGCTTGGCTTTGTCATGCATCGCTATGCATCTGTTTGCTCAAATATTTATTGTTTCTTCCCCCTCTTCTCTCGCTAGACATCGAGACCGACGCCGCTGCTGCCCAGTACGACTACGGTGTTGACGACCCCTCTCTCTTGCCAGAGCAACTAGGCAAGCCCCCCCTTGATCACCAGATATCGCCTACTCTCTTTCCACTGCTTGCATTATAGTGTAGCATGTTACTGCTTTTCGTTAATCCTATTCTGATGCATAGCCTGTCCTTGCTACTACTGTTGTTACCTTTACCTGCAATCCTAATGCTTAGTATAGGATGCTAGTGTTCCATCAGTGGCTCTATACTCTTGTCTGTCTGCCATGCTATACTACTGGGCCGCGATCACTTCGGGAGGTAATCACGGGCATATGCTATATACTTGATACTGTTACATTACTTATGATACTGTTCGGAGATGGGGGCTGAAGGGGCAGGTGGCTCCATCCCGGTAGAGGTGTGCCTAGGTTTCCGACGGCCCCCGACTGTTACTTTGTGGCGGAGCGACAGGGCGGGATGAGACCACCTAGGAGTGAGGTGGGCTTGGCCCTGGTCGGCGTTCGCGGATACTTAAAACGTTTAACGAGATCTTGGTATTTGATCTGAGTCTGGCCACTGGCCTATACGCACTAACCATCTACGTGGGGACAGTTATGGGCACTCGACGTCGTGGTATCAGCCGAAGCCTTCGTGACGTCAGCGACTGAGCGGCGCGCGCCGGGTTGGACTGGAACGCCTACTCTTGTATAAGGGAGGCTAGGTCTGCTCACCGGCCGCGTACGCAACGTGCAGGTGTGCAATGGGCGATGGGCCCAGACCCCTGCGTCATAGGATTTAGACCGGCGTGCTGACCTCTCTGTTGTGCCTAGGTAGGGCTGCGACATGTTGATCTTTCGAGGCCGGGCATGACCCAGGAAAGTGTGTCCGGCCAAATGGGATCGAGCGTGTTGGGTTATGTGGTGCACCCCTGCAGGGAAGTTAATTTATTCGAATAGCCGTGATCTTCGGTAACAGGACGACTTGGAGTTGTACCTTGACCTTATGACAACTAGAACCGGATACTTAATAAAACACACTCTTCCAAGTGCCGGATACAACCAGTGATCGCTCTCTCACAGGGCGACGAGGGGAGGATCATCGGTTAGGATTATGCTATGCGATGCTACTTGGTGAACTTATCATCTACTCTCTTCTCCTGCTGCAAGATGGAGGTTACTAGAAGCGTAGTCTTCGAAAGGACTAGCTATCCCCCTCTTATTCCGGCTTTCTGCAGTTCAGTCCACATATGATACCTCTTTTCCAGTTGATACCAATGCATACATATGTAGTGTAGCTCCTTGCTTGCGAGTACTTTGGATGAGTACTCACGGTTGCTTTGCTCCCTCTTTTCCCCCTTTCTATACCCGATTGCTGCGACCAGACGATGGAGCCCAGGAGCCAGACGCCACTGTCGATGACGACTGCTACTACTCGGGAGGTGCCTACTACTACGTGCAGGCCGCTGACGACGACCAGGAGTAGTTTAGGAGGATTCCAGGCAGGAGGCATGCGCCTCTTTCGATCTGTATCCCAGTTTGTGCTAGCCTTCTTAAGACAAACTTGTTTAACTTATGTCTGTACTCAGATATTGTTGCTTCCGCTGACTCGTCTATGGTCGAGCTCTTGTATTCGAGCCCTCGAGGCCCCTGGCTTGTAATATGATGCTTGTATGACTATTTTATTTGTAGAGTTGTGTTGTGATATCTTCCCGTGAGTCTCTGATCTTGATCGTACACGTTTGCGTGTATGATTAGTGTATGATTGAATCGAGGGCGTCACAACCGCATCGCTAGCGATGATCGAAGGAGCCATCAAGCCTTATGGTGACGACACAGTGGAACTCTCAATGAAAGCACCAATGTCGGTGTCAAAACCGGCGGATCTCGGGTAGGGGTACCGAACTGTGCGTCTAAGGCGGATGATAACAGGAGGCAGAGGACACGATGTTTTACCCAGGTTCGGGCCCTCTTGATAGAGGTAAAACCCTACGTCCTGCTTGATTATTCTTGATGATATGAGTATTACAAGAGTAGATCTACCACGAGATCGGAGAGGCTAAACCCTAGAAGCTAGCCTATGGTATCATTGTATGTTGTCCTACGGACTAAAACCCTCCAGTTTATATAAACACCGGAGGAGGCTAGGGTCATACAAGGTCGGTTACAAAGGAGGAGATATGCATATCCGTATTGCCTAGCTTGCCTTCCACGCCAAGTAGAGTCCCATCCGGACACGGGACGAAGTCTTCAATCTCGTATCTTCACGGTCCAACAGTTCGGCCAAAGGATATAATCCGGCTGTCCGGAGACCCCTTAATCCAGGACTCCCTCAATGGTACTAACTCTTTTACCTTGTTTTTACCCCTTGTGCCATTTCAAAATTTATAACAACGATTTATGCACATCTTTGTTTTCAGTACTTTATAAAGCAGTTCACCGATGATTACCTCTCAAACCACCTGCATGGTCAAGAGGCAAGGAAGGTATTCATTCAACACCCACGATACAATATTGAAGTCTTCCTGAAGAGGACTAAGGTTGGACGGGCAATTATCCATAGCCGCTGGCCTAAAGTTGCAAGGACATTCAATATCACTGAAGGCTCAATATGCGCCTTCCGCTTATGCAGTTTCCTGGATGAGATTCATCTGTCTATTTACCGTGTATGATGCTACTTTCCAAAGGTTTTCGATGTTGCATGTGAAACTTGGTGCTGTTGTGTAATGGCGTAACTAGCTATATGCCTCTTTGGTGTAACTGAGTGCTGAAGCTATCTGATGTAGTTCGACTATGAAATCATGGTTGTCGTTATACGGATATGAAATATCTGGTGTGTTTTATAAAAAAATGTCAATTTGATTACTACATGAATTATCAATAATAGGCTAATTACCCTGCATATTGGGGTTTTCTATTGCAGACGGTTTCTCTGGCAACACCGTGGGCGATGAACTCAAACAACCCACACGGTTTCTAGAAAGTAGGCATTTTGGATCAATTAACAATCACACACGGCTTCCAGCAGAGAACCGTTTGCGTTAGGCCACCTTGCACAAACGTTTCCACATAAAAATTTGTGTGTGATATACATACAAACGGAAACATTTTTCTGGGATTCACTGTGTGGGATGTACATACAAACAAAAACGATTGGGTTTCGATGCCTCACCCGATCGCACATGAGCTCATTTTGCCCCGCGTGTGTGACCGGAGGGCCTATCCCCGACGGTTTCTAGGTCGTGTGGGAAGGATCCCCCTATCACACACACTCGCTTGACAATGGTTTATAACTCCGTCACGGAAAGGGGGTAAAAACTGTTTGTATAACATGTCTCTGCACCACTGAAACCTCAACCGATTCGGGGGCTAAACCTATGGGAGCGCCGTCAGTCGGCATGTTCCTCACTCGGCTTCCTACTTTTTCTAAAATATGCTCAATACCTAATGCTCACTCTTCGTCTCTATCCCGGTTCCAACTCGACCGTCTGGTTGGCAAGAGCAAAAGCTAACATTCAATGTAAGAAGTGCTGCTGGAACGATTACTCCCTGGAGTGTCCAACTTTTTTCTACAGTCGGCAGTTTCGAGGACGAATTCATTCATCGTGCCAAGGGCACGAGGATTCGCCTGCTTGACCCAGTTCCAGGCTGAATTTATTTACCGAGCCGAGTGCGCGAAGATCAGTCCGACTAATTCAAGTCCAGGCTAAGCTTATTTATTGTGCCAAGCGTGTGAAGATCCATCCGATTGACTCAATTTTAGACAAAAGATATTTACCGTGTTGATTGCATGGAGGTACACCAAGAACATAAACCCTCTGCCAGGCTCATCTAGTCCGACAGAGGCTCGGGGACTACACCCAGTGGGTGCACTCAGTGTGCCCCCACTAGAAAAGAAGCCAAAAAGAAACATTCTGCTCGGTCAAGTCCAACACCAACATTCAAGTACAACAAACCCTAAAGACTCTAACCTGAAGGAAATATGCCCTAGAGGCAATAATAAAGTTATTATTTATTTCCTTATATCATGATAAATGTTTATTATTCATGCTATAATTGTATTAACCGGAAACATAATACATGTGTGAATACATAGACAAACAAAGTGTCACTAGTATGCCTCTACTTGACTAGCTCGTTAATCAAAGATGGTTATGTTTCCTAACCATGAACAAAGAGTTGTTATTTGATTAACGGGATCACATCATTAGTTGAATGATCTGATTGACATGACCCATTCCATTAGCTTAGCACCCGATCGTTTAGTATGTTGCTATTGCTTTCTTCATGACTTATACATGTTCCTATGACTATGAGATTATGCAACTCCCGTTTGCCGGAGGAACACTTTGTGTGCTACCAAACGTCACAACGTAACTGGGTGATTATAAAGGTGCTCTACAGGTGTCTCCAAAGGTACATGTTGGGTTGGCGTATTTCGTGATTAGGATTTGTCACTCCGATTGTCGGAGAGGTATCTCTGGGCCCTCTCGGTAATGCACAACACATAAGCCTTGCAAGCATTGCAACTAATGAGTTAGTTGTGAGATGATGTATTACGGAACGAGTAAAGAGACTTGCCGGTAACGAGATTGAACTAGGTATTGGATACCGACGATCGAATCTCGGGCAAGTAACATACCGATGACAAAGGGAACAACGTATGTTGTTATGTGGTCTGACCGATAAAGATCTTCGTAGAATATGTAGGAACCAATATGAGCATCTAGGTTCCGCTATTGGTTATTGACCGGAGACGTGTCTCGGTCATGTCTACATTGTTCTCGAATCGTAGGGTCCGCACGCTTAACGTTACGATGACAGTTTCATTATGAGTTTATGTATTTTGATGTACCGAAGGTTGTTCGGAGTCCCGGATGTGATCATGGACATGACGAGGAGTCTCGAAATGGTCGAGACATAAAGATCGATATATTGGAAGCCTATATTTGGATATCGGAATCGTTCCGGGTGAAATCGGGATTTTACTGGAGTACCGGGGGGTTACTGGAACCCCCCGGGGGGTTATTGGGCCTACATGGGCCTTAAGGGAGAAGAGGAAAGGAGGCAAGAGGTGGCCGCGCGCCCCTCCCCTTCCTAGTCCGAATAGGACAAGGGAAGGGGGGCGGCGCCCCCCTTTTCCTTTCCCTCTTCCTCCTCTTTCCCCCTTCTCCTTCTCCAACTAGGAAAGAAGGGAGTCCTACTCCCGGTGGGAGTAGGACTCCCCCTTGGCGCGCCCTCCTTGGCCGGCCGCCCCCTCCCCTTGGCTCCTTTATATACGGGGGCAGGGGGCACCCTAGAACACACAAGTTGATCTTCATGATCGTTCCTTAGCCGTGTGCGGTGCCCCCCTCCACGATATTACACCTCGGTCATATTGAAGCGGTGCTTAGGCGAAGCCCTGCGACGGTTGAACATCAAGATCGTCACCACGCCGTCGTGCTGACGGAACTCCTCCCCGAAGCTTTGCTGGATCGGAGCCCGGGGAGCGTCATCGAGCTGAACGTGTGCCAAGAACTCGGAGGTGCCGGAGTAACGGTGCTTGGATCGGTTGGACCGGGAAGACGTACGACTACTTCCTCTACGTTGCATCAACGCTTCCACTTCGGTCTACGAGGGTACGTAGACAACACTCTCCCCTCTTGTTGCTATGCATCCCCATGATCTTGCGTGTGCGTAGGAATTTTTTTGAAATTACTACGTTCCCCAACAGTGGCATCCGAGCCTAGGTTTTATGTGTTGATGTTATATGCGCGAGTAGAACACAAGTGAGTTGTGGGCGATATAAGTCATACTGCTTACCAGCATGTCATACTTTGGTTCGGCTGTATTGTTGGACGAAGCGGCCCGGACCGACATTACGCGTACGCTTACGCGAGACCGGTTCTCCCGACGTGCTTTGCACAAAGGTGGCTAGCGGGTGACAGTTTCTCCAACTTTAGTTGAACCGAGTGTGGCTACGCCCGGTCCTTGCGAAGGTTAAAACAGCACCAACTTGACAAACTATCGTTGTGGTTTTGATGCGTAGGTAAGATTGGTTCTTGCTTAAGCCCGTAGCAGCCACATAAAACTTGCAACAAACAAAGTAGAGGACGTCTAACTTGTTTTTGCAGGGCATGTTGTGATGTGATATGGTCAAGGCATGATGCTAAATTTTATTGTATGAGATGATCATGTTTTGTAACCGAGTTATCGGCAACTGGCAGGAGCCATATGGTTGTCGCTTTATTGTATGCAATGCAATCGCCCTGTAATGCTTTACTTTATCACTAAGCGGTAGCGATAGTCGTAGAAGCATAAGATTGGCGAGACGACAACGATGCTACGATGGAGATCAAGGTGTCGCGCCGGTGACGATGGTGATCATGACGGTGCTTCGGAGATGGAGATCACAAGCACAAGATGATGATGGCCATATCATATCACTTATATTGATTGCATGTGATGTTTATCTTTTATGCATCTTATCTTGCTTTGATTGACGGTAGCATTATAAGATGATCTCTCACTAAATTTCAAGATAAAAGTGTTCTCCCTAAGTATGCACCGTTGCCAAAGTTTGTCGTGCCCAGACACCACGTGATGATCGGGTGTGATAAGCTCTACGTCCATCTACAACGGGTGCAATCCAGTTTTGCACACGCAGAATACTCAGGTTAAACTTGACGAGCCTAGCATATGCAGATATGGCCTCGGAACACTGATATCGAAAGGTCGAGCATGAATCATATAGTAGATATGATCAACATAGCGATGTTCACCATTGAAAACTACTCCATTTCACGTGATGATCGGTTATGGTTTAGTTGATTTGGATCACGTGATCACTTAGATGATTAGAGGGATGTCTATCTAAGTGGGAGTTCTTAAGTAATATGATTAATTGAACTTAAATTTATCATGAACTTAGTCCCTGATAGTATCTTGCTTGTTTATGTTAATTGTAGATAAATGGCTCGTGCTGTTGTTCCGTTGAATTTTAATACGTTCCTTGAGAAAGCAAAGTTGAAAGATGATGGTAGCAATTACACGGACCGGGTCCGTAACTTGAGGATTATCCTCATTGCTGCATAGAAGAGTTATGTCCTAGAAGCACCGCTGGGTGCCAGGCCTGCTGCTGATGCAACTGACGACGTTAAGAACGTCTGGCAGAGCAAAGCTGATGACTACTCGATAGTTCAATGTGCCATGCTTTACGGCTTAGAACCGGGACTTCAATGACGTTTTGAACGTCATGGAGCATATGAGATGTTCCAGGAGTTGAAGTTAATATTCCAGAAGAATGCCCGGATTGAGAGATATGAAGTCTCCAATAAGTTCTATAGTTGCAAGATGGAGGAGAATAGTTCTGTCAGTGAACATATACTCAAGATGTCTAGGTATTGTAATCACTTGATTCAACTAGGAGTTAATCTTCCGGATGATAGCGTCATTGACAGAATTCTCCAATCACTTCCACCTAGCTACAAGAGCTTCGTGATGAACTATAATATGCAAGGGATGGATAAGACAATTCCCGAGCTCTTCGCAATGCTAAAGGCTGCGGAGGTAGAAATCAAGAAGGAGCATCAAGTGTTGATGGTCAACAAGACCACTAGTTTCAAGAAAAAGGGCAAAGGGAAGAGAAAGGGGAACTTCAAGAAGAACAACAAGCAAGTTGCTGCTCAGGAGAAGAAACCCAAGTCTGGACCTAAGCCTGAAACTGAGTGCTTCTACTTCAAGCAGACTGGTCACTGGAAGCGGAACTGCCCCAAGTATTTGGCGGATAAGAAGGATGGCAAGGTGAACAAAGGTATATGTGATATACATGTTATTGATGTGTACCTTACTAGAGCTCGCAGTAGCACCTGGGTATTTGATACTGGTTCTGTTGCTAATATTTGCAACTCAAAACAGGGACTACGGATTAAGCGAACACTGGCAAAGGACGAGGTGACGATGCGCGTGGGAAATGGTTCCAAAGTCGATGTGATCGCGGACGGCATGCTACCTCTACATCTACCTTCGGGATTAGTATTAGACCTAAATAATTGTTATTTGGTGCCAGCGTTGAGCGTGAAGATTATATCTGGATCTTGTTTGATGCGAGACGGTTATTCATTTAAATCAGAGAATAATGGTTGTTCTATTTATATGAGTAATATCTTTTATGGTCATGCACCCTTGAAGAGTGGTCTATTTTTAATGAATCTCGATAGTAGTGATACACATATTCATAATGTTGAAGCCAAAAGATGCAGAGTTGATTGTAAGTGCATCTAGTGCCACCCCTAGTTGGTTTTGGAGTATTGACGACAAACCTAGTTGAGGGACTAATGTGTTTGTGAGAATTGCAGGATAACACAGGTAGAAGTCCCTCGTTGATTCGGTTTTACTACCAGAGATGACCCCTAAAAATGTATGAAGACATTGAAGTCAAAGGTGGTATATGAAGATATTCACATTGAAGACTATGACAAAAGAAGACACGTTATGAAGCCTATGGAGCTCGAAGACTTAGATCTTTCGTAGTTCTTTTCTTTTGTGTTGAGTCACAGGAACCACCGTACTGTTAAGTGGGGTCCAGGAGAACCAGTTAGAATGACTGAAGTGATGCCCAAACTAAAAACCTATGTCTTCGAGTGAAGACAATGAGAGCGAATCTTGTCCAGAGCTGGACACGTCAGCTTTGCTTGTAGCCCAAGTAAAGTTGCCATGAGAGTTTGAAATCTGACCGTTGAGACACGTGTCAGTTCCTTAGTGACCCAGGGTCATTTCAGACAAATCAGGTCGGGTTGCCAAGTGGCTATAAATAGCCCACCCCCTACAACCATAAACGGTGGGCTGCTCAGATTTTAGTGCACGACTTTTGTCGTTTGAGAGCAACCCACCTCGAAGCCTTTGAGAGAAAATTCCTAGTGAGGAGAAAAGCCCTAACCACCCAGAGCCAGAGAACATTGGGCATCACTTAAGTCTTCTTGTCTGTGTGATCTGAAGACTTATTACACTTAAGGACTGTGAATCCTCCAGACGGTTAGGCGTCGCGTTCAGAGCATCCAAGAGACATTGTGGATTGCCAGTGAACGAAGTCTGAAGGTTTGGGAGTCTACCTTGAAGACTTACCAGAGTGATTGGGCGAGGACTAAGTGACCTTAGCTCAAGGAGAATACGGCGATGACTTGGTGTCCTGAGCTGCGTGTTCAGGACTGGGTGTCCGGGACTGTGTGTCCTAAGGTTTAAATACCTAGCCGCTCCAACCAGACGTACAGTTGTCACAGGAACTGGAACTGGTCCAACACATCATTGTCTTCAATGAGTCACTGGTTTCATCTTCACTTCCTTTTACTTACTGTTACTCATTGTGAAGCCAGTGCATGGTTGCTATACCTTTTGTCTTCACAACGTAACTGTATGATTTGTTTGGCTTCATAACTTCTTCCTACCTGATCCTTATTACACTGCAACTACTTGTCATTGTGCTTTCACTCTATTGAATACTTGACCATGACTTGCCTAGTGTAATCTAACTTCCGCTGCATAGTGATAGGCTTATCTCTACTGTTTGTCTTCATAACTTCCATGCTTTGAAGACTTCCATAAAAATTGCCTATTCACCCCCCTCTAGTCGATATAACGCACTTTCAATTGGTATCAGAGCAAGGTGCTCCCTTGTTCTGTGTGATTCGGTTTAACCACCTGGAGTTTTAGCTATGTCGACTGCAGGGATAATCAAAGTCTCTGCTGCGTGCCCCGTCTTCGGTGAAACTGAATATCCCTACTGGAAGAATAAGATGCGCGTGCATCTTGAAGCCATTGACGCCGACCTATGGTATGTCGTCGAGAACGGCGTTCCTAAGGCTGGAGAAGGTGTCACTGCTGCTGATGTCAAGAAGTTCACTCAACTGGACTGTACTGCCAAAAATATCATCTGTGGTCATCTGACAAAAGGACAGTATGGCCGTGTGAGTGCCTTGAAGACATCCAAGCTGGTCTGGGACTGGCTCTCCAAGGTCAATGAAGGCATCTCAACCCAGAGAGATCAGAGAATCAGTGTTCTTCGCAACCTCTTCAACCGCTTCAAGCGAAATGACAATGAGAATGTCCAGCACACATTTGACCGGCTCACTGACATCACAAATGAACTTCAAGCCCTCGGCGCCACTGAGATCACCAAACATGGAATCGTCAAGACGCTGCTGAGATCACTTGATAGTTCGTTTGACATCCTAGCCCTGATGATTCAAGAACGTCCTGATTTCAAGACACTCGATCCGTCTAACATACTTGAGAGGCTCAACACACATGAGTTCCAGCTTTCTGAGAAAAGAGATATCTACGGTCCAAACTATGGGCGAACTCGTGACTTGAAGGCAAAAGCTGTTTCCTCATCTGAAGAAGAATCTGACAGCAGTTCTGATGATCCTGAAGACATTGGAAGGGAACCTGCAATGCTAGTGAAGAAGTTCCAAAAATTCACCAAGAAGAAAGGCTTCAGAAAATCTTCACGATCAAGCTCAAGGAATGATGAAGCTTCTGCTCATGACTACAAGAAGAAAACATGTCACAAGTGCAAGAAAACTGGACACTTCATCTCTGAGTGTCCACAGTGGGACAATGAGAACAGAAGGAAGAAGAAGAGCAAGGAATATGATTCTGACGACAAGAAGAAGAAGAAATACTCAAAGTCTTCTTCCAAGTCTTCCTCAATGTATTCATCACACAAGAAGAGCTCATCTGGCAAGGCACGTGCGTTTGTTGGCAAGGAAATGGATTCAGAGGAGGAGTTCGCTTCTGAGGAGGCAGAGGTGGAATCTGAGGAGGAGTCTGATTCTGGCATTGCGAGTCTGGCTACAGCATACGTCGCCAAGTCCATCTTCAACACTGAAGACAATGACTTCATCACCGACACTGATGCAAATGACAAGAACGACTCCAGTCCTACCTACTGCTTCATGGCACGCGGTGCCAAGGTAAACACACGCACTACTCGCTATCAAACATCTAGTGACGATGACTCTGACTGTGATTCAAAACCCAGCTACAAAACACTTGCTAAAATTGCAACTGAACAACAGAAAGCTATGGAACATATTCAAAAACTGTTAGACAGAAGCGATGATCTGTTGGGTGCTGAAATGACTCGATCTGAATCCTTAATTGAAGACATAAAAAATCTTCACGTTAAGTATCAGGAACTTGAAGATCGTCTTGATACTCTCTCAACAACTCATGAAAAGCTTTCCTATGATTATCTTCAAAGGAAGCAAGAACTTGAGAAATTGAGAGTGGCTCATGAAGATCTTTAAAAGGAAAACGAGTCACTTCGTGCCGAACAGATCAGTTCCGCTCAGGAAGGATTTGAACCACCATGTCTTAAATGCATTGAGCGTGATAATGCCACTTCTGTTGCTGAATGTTCCACTGCTACTGCTATTGCAATATCTTCAACTGTTGATGTGGTAACTAACCCCTTTGCTGAGGATACCACTGCTATTGCTGATGAGAATGCTAGGTTGAAGACATTGCTTGAAACAGGGATGTACAAAAGTCTTAAAGGACATCAGACATTATGTGATGTCCTCAAGAAGCAGATTTTGAACCGAAACCCTAGGAAAGAGGGTGTTGGATTCGTAAGGAAAATAAATGCAGATGGCTCTTACTGGAAACCTGAGCAGTACCCCAAAACCACATGTGTTGCTGCAAAGGAACCTTCAGCAGATCCATCCAATTTATCTGGCTTCACATGTGCTAGCCCCATTATTATTGATGAATCCTTTGATGCAAACTATAAACTGTTTAAGAATCAGAATGGTGAAGTGTTTGCCAGGTACATTGGTACTAACTGCAGGAATGGACCACATATGAAGAAGATCTGGGTTCCGAAAAAGTGTCTGGAAAATCTTTCTGTGAATGTCTTCATGACACCTCACTCGAAGAAGACAAACCTCAGACCAAAGGCTTCATACGGTCCAAAGGCTTCATACAAACAGAGGACTCACCTCAGTCACACTAACGCAAATGTTTTGCAGGGAAACCATGCTCAGGCATATGAATATGAGAGCGGTTCATCGAACCATCATGCTCATATGACCAAAAATTATTCTGCTTATTCCTATGAGTATTATTGTCCACCCACAAGACTGTTTGCTAAGGCTTCAAAGCCAAAATTCTCAGATGCTACACTTAGACTTATTGCTTCTAAGCCACCCTTGAAGATGTGGGTGGTTAAGAAAGCTTAACTCTCTTTTGCAGGGAAAGGTCTCCAGCAGAAAAACAAAATCTTCTGACGCTATTGCTGGGGACCTTAAAAATCTTGTAGGGCGCAAGATAAAATGCCCGAATGGCATCATTATGTACTTCGTTCCTGAATCGCATGCTACTCTCCCTATTAGTCCTAATCTGGATCTAAGTTTTCATAACCCATTGGTTCGTCAAATGTTTTTGCTTCACAATTCTCTTCGTGAAGCCTATCCCCCTAACTGCACTGTAGGGTACGACACCAGCGTCTTCAAAGTCTTCAGAATGGATTATTGACAGTGGGTGTACAAATCACATGACTGGCAAAAGAAGCCTTCTTATGGACCCAACCTTACGTCCATCCGACAAGAGCCACATCACATTTGCTGACACTGGTAAAAGTAAGGTATTAGGTCTAGGTAGAGTTGCAATCTCAAAGGATCAACACATGGATAAAGTCATGCTTGTTGAATCCCTTGGCTTCAACTTAATGTCTGTCTTAATGCTTTGCGATTTGAACATGATCGTAATGTTTGGAAAATATCGTTGCCTAGTACTAATGGAATCTGACAAGTCTCTAGTGTTTGAAGGGTATCGAAAAGATGATCTGTACATGGTAGATTTCTCAGCAGGGCCACAACTTGCAGTATGTCTTCTTGCAAAAGCTTCAGAATGCTGGCTTTGGCATCGAAGGCTTGGGCATGCTGGCATGAGGAATCTCCACACCCTTGCGAAGAAGAAGCATGTCATAGGCATCGAGGGCATCAAGTTCAAGAAAGATCACTTATGCGGTGCCTGTGAAGCAGTGAAGATGACAAGGGCAAAACATCCTTCGAAGACAATCATGACTACTAATCAACCCTTCGAACTGCTCCACATGGACCTTTTCGGCCCCACTCACTACTCAACTTTTACTACTACTGCTTACCTCTATGGCTTCGTCATTGTTGATGATTACTCTAGATATACTTGGGTGCACATAATCCTGTACAAGACTGAAGTGCGGGATGTCTTCAGACGCTCGAATCGTGCTATGAACAATTTTGGCGCCAAGATAAAACACATCAGAAGTGACAATGGCACTGAATTCAAGAACACTGGCCTTGATACATACCTTGATACCTTGGGCATCACACATGAATTCTCAGCTCCGTACACGCCACAGCAGAATGGCGTCGTCGAACGCAAAAACAGAACACTCATTGAGATGGCCAGAACAATGCTAGACGAATACAAGACTCCAAGAAAATTCTGGACTGGAGCCATTGACACTGCATGCCATACAATCAATCGTGTTTATCTTCACAAGCTTCTGAACAAGACATCTTATGAACTCCTAACTGGCAAGAAGCCAAATGTCAGTTACTTCAGAGTATTTGGCGCAAGGTGCTGGATCAAGGACCCACACCACACCTCAAAGTTTGCACCAAAAGCACATGAGGGTTTTATGCTTGGATATGGAAAGGATTCGCACTCCTACAGAGTCTTCAATCTCTTTCATTACAAAGTGGTTGAAACAGTGGATGTGCGGTTCGATGAGACAAATGGTTCACAAAGAGAGCAACTGCCAAATGTGCTAGATGAGATTCCAGCTAGTGAATCAATCAAGCTAATGGGAACTGGAGAGATTATACCTTCTGAAGCTCAGCCTGAAGAAGAACTTATCATCTCAGCACCTGATCAACATGAAGACAATGCTCAGCCTGAAGACATTCCTCCCAACAACAACACAGATCAGCAAGAGCAAAGTCTTCGCCCTGTACATCCTCGTGTTGCCAATGAAGTGCAGATTGACAGAATAATTGACAGCATCAATGCACCTGGTCCACTCACTCGTTCAAGGGCAACTCAGCTAGCAAATTTCTGTGGGCACTTTGCATTTGTCTCAATATCAGAACCCAAGAAAGTTGAAGAAGCCTTCATGGAACCTGAATGGATTCAAGCTATGCAAGAAGAGCTTCAACAGTTTGAGCTGAATAATGTATGGGAACTGGTTAAGCGTCCTGATCCACGGAAGCACAACATAATAGGCACCAAATGGATATACCGCAACAAACAAGATGAGCATGGTCAAGTTGTCAGAAACAAAGCTCGTCTCGTTGCTCAAGGATATACTCAAGTGGAAGGCATTGACTTCGATGAAACATTTGCTCCCGTGGCTAGGCTTGAAGCCATACGCATTCTGCTGGCCTATGCAAATCATCATAACATACTTCTATATCAAATGGATGTGAAAAGTGCATTTCTCAATGGCAAGATTGAAGAAGAAGTGTATGTTGCACAACCGCCTGGCTTTGAAAATCCAAAACATCCTGACATGGTATACAAGCTCAACAAGGCACTGTATGGCCTCAAACAAGCCCCTAGGGCCTGGTATGACACACTCAAATACTTCCTAAAGAGCAAAGGCTTCATAACTGGTTCCCTAGATCCCACTCTTTTCATGAAGACATATGATGGTGAACTGTTTGTGTGCCAAATATATGTGGATGACATTATCTTCGGCTGCACCAATCAGAAGTACAGTGAAGAGTTTGGATATATGATGCAAGAGCAATATCAGATGTCCATGATGGGGGAGCTGAAGTTCTTCCTTGGTCTTCAAATACGACAACAACGCAATGGCATCTTCATATCTCAAGAGAAGTATCTCAAAGATTGCCTGAAGAAGTTCGGTATGCAAGACTGCAAAGGCTTCACAACACCAATGCCAGCCAAACATCATCTAGGTCCTGACGACAATGGTAAAGAGTTCGATCAAAAGGTATACCGCTCCATGATTGGTTCTTTGCTTTATTTATGTGCATCTAGGCCAGATATTATGCTTAGTGTTTGCATGTGTGCTCGATTTCAAGCGGCACCAAAGGAGTCGCATCACTTAGCTGTGAAGCGAATTCTTCGATATTTGGCTCACACCCCAACTCTAGGATTATGGTATCCAAAGGGCTCAGAGTTTGATTTGGTTGGATTTTCGGATGCTGATTATGCTGGTGACAAAGTTGATCGCAAGTCTACATCAGGCACATATCACTTTCTGGGACGATCACTTGTATGTTGGTCTTCAAAGAAGCAGAACTATGTATCTCTCTCCACTGCTGAATCTGAATACATTGCTGCTGGATCTTGCTGCGCTCAGCTTCTGTGGATGAAGCAAACACTCAAGGACTATGGCATTCATCTGAAGCAAGTACCACTTTACTGCGACAACGAAAGTGCCATCAAGATTGCCAACAACCCAGTTCAGCACTCGAAGACAAAGCACATTGAAATTCGTCATCACTTTCTCAGAGATCATGTTGTGAAGGAAGACATTGATATCATACACGTCAACACTGAAGAACAATTGGCAGATATCTTCACCAAGCCCTTGGATGAGAAGAGATTTTGCAAGTTACGGTGTGAGCTAAATATCCTGGAATCCTCAAATGTCCTGTGATCAGGCACACATCCTAACCCTTATGCATAATGATGACTTAGATGTGCAACACACGAAGTAAAGTATATCTTCAATCAATGAAGACATACATTCTAAGTGTGAATACATTAATGTGGAATTTGACTTCGGAGCGCCACGATAATTGTGCGCCGTGTCTGGGTCTAATACTTCCTATACGGTGGGTAACGCCACCACCAAAAGTTCTATTTTGAAGTGTTTCACTCATGACGTTACCTTGCAATGTCTTCACATTTGGTTTGGCTTCGAACTCAACTTGTCTTCATGATTATCTTCACTACGTTGATTATATAGATGTATACATACTAGTGTTCTGTCCTCTACAGCATTCACTTATAGCTTTGTCTTCTTGGTTGAATCTTTTGAACTAAGTGAATGTGATCGGACCCTAATCTCTCTATGCTTTCTATCTCAAATTCTATCTCTCCAAGCCATATGCATTCTATTGAAACTGTCGAATGTCTTCACTGCGTCCTTGTCAGTAGAAGATATAGAGACAACCATAAAGTCCGTTTTCAATGCTCATTTATCCACGTGAAATCCGAAGAAGTAGGAACGACCGCCCGACAATCCAGGCGTGCGTGGGATGTGGAACTGCCCCCAAAATATTGCATGATGGCCACGTACTACTCAAATGCGAATCACCAGGGGCACCTGAGTAATAGCGCAGTGCCGCCCCTGCGCCTATAAATTCACACTTACCGCGGTCATTATCTCCTTCTTTCACCCTCGCACGAACCCTAGCGCCACCGCTAGCTCTCGACGACGCCGGCGACGAAGCGCTTCGCTGCCGCAACCTCTCCGACGCCGTCCTCACGCCGACCGCGGACATCGTTCTCTCCGCTGTCGCCGTAGGTGTCTTCCGTCGCCAAGTTAGGGCATGGAGGACTGAACTGCTCGGCATCATCTCCCACTTCCGTCTAGCAATTCCAAGTGTGGTAAATAAAACTTCTTTTTACAGCCCCTTTTGATCCCATGGTACTGTCACTTTCTACCATAAGAAGTTTATCTTCACACAAGTTAGATCTCTCAATCTGCATCTCATAACATGCCTAGTATATTTACTTGTGCTTCATGAAGTAGTTAGATTCCTCACTTGTACTGATCTGTGGGTTCGTACAAATCTGGAACCAACTTCTTATCTATGAGTGAATGTCTTCGCACGATGAGGTCAATGTCTTCTAAACTGATTAATCTTCAAAACCTTCTGAGAATGCATATGACCTCTTCCCCTTCCCTCGCACCTTAATGCTGTCACAGGTACATGTCTGTGGGAGAATCCTTCGGTTCTCATAGTCTGCATTCATTTGCAGAATTCCTACAGCATCACATAAATTCTCCTGAAGCCAGTTCCTGTTGGTCCAGCAAAAGAAAGCCTTTGAAGCCTTTCAAGCTAAAGTTTATGGCTTCAGAAGCAGCAGCAAGAAAGGGGGGCAGACAGCGACGTGAAGGAACTTCCAAAGATCTGCCTGAAGACCTGGCAGAAATGTATAAAATAGATCCTGAAGAGAATTATGGACAGCGCAAGACCCGAATCCAATGGATTCGACGCTATTGGGCTGAACAATGGTTCAAATACCGCTTCACTACCCAAGAGTATGCTGAGAAGAGTGCCATCAAAAGACCGTGGGGAGACGTCCTATACAAGAACCTTGTACCCAGGTCAAGAGATGAAGCTATTGCCCAAAGCTTCTATCCATGCATGGTTCGTGGGCCATAGCCTGATGATGCACATCCGTCGTCACTACTCTGGTGTCATGACGACAATCTATTCAAGCGCAACTTCCAGTTTGCCCAACAATCAGCGAAGCAGAACAAGAAGAAGTTGGGGTTAGACTTCAACCCTGGTCCCTCAGCACCAAGGGCAGATGGCACTTGTGACGCAGAACCCAATATCATCGGTCTGTATGCCAACCTTGAGGGCCTCATCACCCGCATCTTAGTCCAAGGGACTGTCGTGAATGACCCTCCAGCTGACTCTGAGTCAGATGAAGCTCTTGCTATACTGAAGCCAAAGCAGTCGAAGAAGCCAAAAGCTTCAAAGCCGGCCCCTTCATCGAAAATCTCAAGGGCGAAGCCATTGGCAACTGCACCTCCTGAAGACAGTGTGCAGTCTGAAGACATATCCCACGTCTCCAAGCCCCAGAAGGCCAAGGTGCCTCAGCCACACACCGGCAAAGAGCTCACAGCTGCTGCCATTCTGCGCAGCGAAGCCATTGATCATTCAAGTGATGAAGATGTTGAAGATGACGCTCTAGAGCAGCTCATCAAGAGCAAAGAGGAAGCTGAAATCTTCAACAATTTGCCTCTCTTTGATGTCGCCATCATCCACAACTTCATCGACGAATGGTTTGCCATACCAGGCATCAGCTTCGAAGATCTGCAGCTGCCCGTTGGCCTCAGCGTCGCCTTCCAAGGCGCTATTGCTTCAGAACTTGCAATTGCCCAGCGCATTGTTGAACTGAAGCAGAAAATTGATCATGAAAAGGCTCAGTTCAAGAAGCATGTGGCCAAGCTCAGCGTGCAAGAAGTGAAGAGCTTCAAGATCATGATGCACGAGCTCAAGGAAAACTTTCTGAAGAAGCGTGCAGAAGCTCAAGGTTCACGTGAGCGGATGAAGTCTCTGGCTGAGAGATGTGTGCAAGCCTACAATGAGGCTGAGAAGCGCAAGGCACTTGGGCGTCCTGGCATCGACCCCAAGATGGCCGCAAAGAAAAAGAAGACCACTGTTCCAGCTGAACCAGAGGCATCAAGGCAGGAAGCAGTTCCGCTTGTCTTCCTAACTGCAACGACTGGCTCGAAGCCAAAGAGCCGATCAACAGCTTCAGAGCTCAAGAAGACAAGAACTGCTGAGGCTGAAGCCCGAAAGCGGAAAAGCTCTGAAGCCTCTCCTACTGCCCCCAGCAAGAAGAAAAGAAATACCAAGAAATCTCGGGTTGCTCCCACAGAGCCCTTGATAGTTGAACCTATTTCTATGGTTCACCCGAACGCAGAACGACAACTAACAGTTCATGAGCCTGCTTCCACAGAGGCTCCAGAAGCTGAAGACATACCAACAGTCGACCCCATCGCTGCTGAAGACATTGGTCATCAGGATAATGTACAAGATGATGCAGCCCTTCCTCAGTATGAACAAAGCGAACTCATCAGCATTGGTCGTCCTCTGACGCCAATTGCACAAGATGCATCATGGGCGGATCGCCCTCAAGAGGAAGAAGACCTTGAGGCCCAGCCCACTCCAACCCCACAGGCGTCGTCTGCGTTCCGCAGGCTTCGCAGAGGTCCAAGGCCTCAAGTCTATGCTGAAGACATTCCGGCTACATCAGCCGAAGAAAATGAAGAAGTACCACAAGATCCTACTTCCCCGCTACACCATGAAGCAGTTCTCCAGGAGAACGTGCCTAAGTCTGACCCTCCAGCTAGTCGAGTGGAGGCTGAAAATGTTGAGGCTGCCACAACCAACACTGAAGCCAATGTGGAGCCCTCCCCACCAAAAGCTTCAGCAGACAGTGAAGCTACTGATCCAGACACTTCTGTTCCTGAGTCTGCTGCAGGTCCTCAATTTGATTACCATGTTGAGCACAGGCCTCATGTCCAGAAGCCAGTCCCAAGGCTGCCAAGGTTCCCAGGTCCTGCATCAGCACCTGGCTCCTTTGACATCAATAGCTTCAAGGCAGATAATACGTTCTTCAACAGCTCCAAGAACCCATATTCAAGGGAAAGGATTTCATCAGATAGGTTCTGGAGCTATCCTCAGCGCAGCTACTATTCATGCATCCTATACAACCAAGGTCGCATCTTCCCACACAAGCGCCTTGATGTTGAAGCCATTGCTGGTCTGCCCTGTCTAGAGGAAGCTTTGGATTGCTTTAAGCAAGTGGGTCTGCTGCAGTTTGTCACTGATGAAGAGCACTGGAATGAAGAGCTTCTGCTTCAGTTCTATGCCACCCTCCACATTAAAGGATACAACAGAGATCCGAAGACTTGGGTCCTGGAGTGGATGACCGACAATGTCCATCTTGAAGCCAATGCATTTGATATCATTGAGCTCACCGGCCTGCCCACTCCTGGCGAATTCTTCGAGGAAGGTTGTCAACTACATGCCGAAGCTATTGAGAGCATATTCCAGAGACCTGAACCTAATATGAGTCAGATGCTCTCAATGATGAAGCCATTGCCCCATGATGCACCCTATCCAACTGAGTTCTTCGTTGAAGACCTTGAGTACCTGCCCAGGACCATATATCACATCATCCGTCGGACTCTCTAGCCCATTAAGGGACACTCTCCACATGCCAAGATTGAGGGTGCAATGAAGACTTTCATATTCTATATCCTTCATGGCAAATGCTTCAACGCACAGGATTTCTTCATACGCCAACTTGCAGCGTCAGGCTCAGATTTATTTGGTTTGAAGTTCTATGCTCCTTGGGTGATGAGGCTGATCAAACTGCACTCTGCGATCTCGTATCAGCCCTCAGCCCGAAACCATCGGATCTTCTTGCCAGATGTGGATACCTCTGCTGAAGCTATATATCCTGAGCCTGCCAAGCAACCTTTAAGTCTTCAGAATGCAGAACACCAGAGCTTCACTCAGAACGATGAAGGTGTTGAAGCCATCTCCAGGGTGTATCCTTTGGCTGGCACTACACGTGCGCCACACCCTGCTTCAACTGAAGCCACTGATAGTGCAACTGCTTCAAGACCCAAGAAGCGCGCTCGTGTTCTCAATGACCGAGAGCTTCTTGTGGCCCTTCATCAAAAACAAGATAGGCATCACGACTGGCTAAAGCGTCAGATGAAGAGCCTCTTGGTGGATGTTAATCGTCTTCGAAATCTCGCCACCAAGAATGCTTTCGTCACTCATGAAACCTGTCGTCGTACCTGGAAAGGGCTATCAATGATGTGTACTGAAGCTGAACTTGAAGAGGATGGCTTCACTGAGCGATTCAAGTTTGACACCACACCTCCTAGAAGGGCTATGATGCGCAACACACCATCACTTGAAGACTCTGAGTTTTCTCCATCTGCTGCCACAGTCACTGCCAGAATCATTGATGAAGAAGACGATGCTACATCACCGCCACCTGCTTCAGCACCTCCAAGCTCCTCTGCACCGCCAAACACCTCCAACGATCCTGCTGCTCCTAGGAACGAGTAGACACTCTATGTCTTCAAACCTTTTTGATCCTTGCTGATAAAAGGGGGAGAAGCATATGGGTTGATAGTCTTCAAGCGGGTCCATATGGGCGGGTGATTTATGTTTTGCTATATTTTTGCTTCATGCTTACAACTCTCGTTTTTGCTTCATTTGGTTCTTTGAGTTGTAACACTAAAACTCGATGGTCGTCTGCTACTTGTTTGCCACCCTGTTTGCGAAGATAAATTCCGCATGTGCGACGATAAATTCCGCACTTATCTCATTCTGCAGACGTCCATTTTCCATTATGCATGTCATTATCTTCATATATATTCACATGCATAGTGGATTGTCATCATAAGCTGAAGTGGATCTCCACAAGTACAACCTGCCATGTGCATTTGCTTTTCAAAAGCAAATTAACTTGTATGCACATCTTCAGGGGGAGCCCTTGCAACTTATGAAGACAATTCCTTATCCTTTACAATTTCACAGACTATATTCCCCGTTGAAAACTTCAACTAGTTTGTCATCAATCACCAAAAAGGGGGAGATTGTAAGTGCATCTAGTGCCACCCCTAGTTGGTTTTGGAGTATTGACGACAAACCTAGTTGAGGGACTAATGTGTTTGTGAGAATTGCAGGATAACACAGGTAGAAGTCCCTCATTGATTCGGTTTTACTACCAGAGATGACCCCTAAAAATGTATGAAGACATTGAGGTCAAAGGTGGTATATGAAGATATTCACATTGAAGACTATGACAAAAGAAGACACGTTATGAAGTCTATGGAGCTCGAAGACTTAGATCTTTCGTAGTTCTTTTCTTTTGTGTTGAGTCATAGGAACCACCGTACTGTTAAGTGGGGTCCAGGAGAACCAGTTAGAATGACTGAAGTGATGCCCAAACTAAAAACCTATGTCTTCGAGTGAAGACAATGAGAGCGAATCTTGTCCAGAGCTGGACAAGTCAGCTTTGCTTGTAGCCCAAGTAAAGTTGCCATGAGAGTTTGAAATCTGACCGTTGAGACACGTGTCAGTTCCTTAGTGACCCAGGGTCATTTCGGACAAATCAGGTCGGGTTGCCAAGTGGCTATAAATAGCCCACCCCCTACAACCATAAATGGTGGGCTGCTCAGATTTTAGTGCACGACTTTTGTCGTTTGAGAGCAACCCACCTCGAAGCCTTTGAGAGAAAATTCCTAGTGAGGAGAAAAGCCCTAACCACCCAGAGCCAGAGAACATTGGGCATCACTTAAGTCTTCTTGTCTGTGTGATCTGAAGACTTATTACAATTGAGGACTGTGAATCCTCCAGACGGTTAGGCGTCGCGTTCAGAGCATCCAAGAGACATTGTGGATTGCCAGTGAATGAAGTATGTGAAGGTTTGGGAGTCTACCTTGAAGACTTACCAGAGTGATTGGGCGAGGACTAAGTGACCTTAGCTCAAGGAGAATACGGTGAGGACTTGGTGTCCTGAGCTGCGTGTTCAGGACTGGGTGTCCGGGACTGTGTGTCCTAAGGTTTAAATACCTAGCCGCTCCAACCAGACGTACAGTTGTCACAGCAACTGGAACTGGTCCAACACATCATTGTCTTCAACGAGTCACTGGTTTCATCTTCACTTCCTTTTACTTACTGTTACTCATTGTGAAGCCAGTGCATGCTTGCTATACCTTTTGTCTTCACAACGTAACTGTATGATTTGTTTGGCTTCATAACTTCTTCCTACCTGATCCTTATTACACTGCAGCTACTTGTCATTGTGCTTTCACTATATTGAATACTTGACCATGAGTTGCCTAGTGTAATCTAACTTCCGCTGCATAGTGATAGGCTTATCTCTACTGTTTGTCTTCATAACTTCCACGCTTTGAAGACTTTCATAAAAATCGCCTATTCACCCCCCTCTAGTCGATATAACGCACTTTCATTGATAATGATAGTGCAACTTATTTGTGGCACT
Source organism: Triticum urartu (assembly GCF_003073215.2). NCBI lineage: Eukaryota > Viridiplantae > Streptophyta > Magnoliopsida > Poales > Poaceae > Triticum > Triticum urartu. The sequence goes on from NC_053022.1 coordinate 124,897,689, forward strand.
GCCGTTTAGGTCATATCGGTGTAAAGCGCATGAAGAAACTCCATACTGATGGACTTTTGGAACCACTTGATTATGAATAACTTGGTACTTGCGAACCGTGCCTCATGGGCAAGATGACTAAAACGCCGTTCTCCGGTACTATGGAGAGAGCAACAGATTTGTTGGAAATCATACATACAGATGTATGTGGTCCGATGAATGTTGAGGCTCGTGGCGGATATCGTTATTTTCTCACCTTCACAGATGATTTAAGCAGATATGGGTATATCTACTTAATGAAGCATAAGTCTAAAACATTTGAAAAGTTCAAAGAATTTCAGAGTGAAGTTGAAAATCATCGTAACAAGAAAATAAAGTTTCTACGATCTGATCGTGGAGGAGAATATTTGAGTTACGAGTTTGGTCTACATTTGAAACAATGCGGAATAGTTTCGCAACTCACGCCACCCGGAACACCACAGCGTAATGGTGTGTCCGAACGTCGTAATCGTACTTTACTTGATATGGTGCGATCTATGATGTCTCTTACAGATTTACCGCTATCGTTTTGGGGCTATGCTTTAGAGACGGCCGCATTCACATTAAATAGGGCACCATCAAAATCCGTTGAGATGACACCTTATGAACTATGGTATGGCAAGAAACCAAAGTTGTCGTTTCTTAAAGTTTGGGGCTGCGATGCTTATGTGAAAAAGCTTCAACCTGATAAGCTCAAACCCAAATCGGAGAAATGTGTCTTCATAGGATACCCAAAGGAGACTGTTGGGTACACCTTCTATCACAGATCCGAAGGCAAGACATTCGTTGCTAAGAATGGATCCTTTCTAGAGAAGGAGTTTCTCTCGAAAGAAGTGAGTGGGAGGAAAGTAGAACTTGATGAGGTAACTGTACCTGCTCCCTTATTGGAAAGTAGTACATCGCAGAAACCGGTTTCTGTGACATCTAAACCAATTAGTGAGGAAGTTAATGATGATGATCATAGAACTTCAGATCAAATTGCTACAGAATCTCGTAGATCAACCAGAGTAAGATCCGCACCAGAGTGGTACGGTAATCCCGTTCTGGAAGTCATGCTACTAGATCATGATGAACCTACGAACTATGAAGAAGCGATGGTGAGCCCAGATTCCGCAAAATGGCTTGAAGCCATGAAATCTGAGATGGGATCCATGTATGAGAACAAAGTGTGGACTTTGGTTGACTTGCCCGATGATCGGCAAGCAATTGAGAATAAATGGATCTTCAAGAAGAAGACTGACACTGATGGTAATGTTACTGTCTACAAAGCTCGACTTGTTGCAAAAGGGTTTCGACAAGTTCAAGGGATTACTACGATGAGACCTTCTCACCCGTAGCGATGCTTAAGTCTGTCCGAATCATGTTAGCAATTGCCGCATTTTATGATTATGAAATTTGGCAAATGGATGTCAAAACTGCATTCCTGAATGGATTTCTGGAAGAAGAGTTGTATATGATGCAACCAGAAGGTTTTGTCGATCCAAAGGGAGCTAACAAAGTGTGCAAGCTCCAGCAATCCATTTATGGACTGGTGCAAGCCTCTCGGAGTTGGAATAAACGCTTTGATAGTGTGATCAAAGCATTTGGTTTTATACAGACTTTTGGAGAAGTCTGTATTTACAAGAAAGTGAGTGGGAGCTCTGTAGCATTTCTGATATTATATGTGGATGACATATTACTGATTGAAAATGATATAGAATTTCTGGATAGCATAAAGGGATACTTGAATAAGAGTTTTTCAATGAAAGACCTTGGTGAAGCTGCTTACATATTGGGCATTAAGATCTATAGAGATGGATCAAAACGCTTAATTGGACTTTCACAAAGCACCTACCTTGACAAAGTTTTGAAGAAGTTCAAAATGGATCAAGCAAAGAAAGGGTTCTTGCCTGTGTTACAAGGTGTGAAGTTGAGTAAGACTCAATGCCCGACCACTGCAGAAGATAGAGAGAAAATGAAAGATGTTCCCTATGCTTCAGCCATAGGCTCTATCATGTATGCAATGCTGTGTACCAGACCTGATGTGTGTCTTGCTATAAGTCTAGCAGGGAGGTACCAAAGTAATCCAGGAGTGGATCACTGGACAGCGGTCAAGAACATCCTGAAGTACCTGAAAAGGACTAAGGATATGTTTCTCGTATATGGAGGTGACAAAGAGCTCATCGTAAATGGTTACGTTGATGCAAGCTTTGACACTGATCCGGACGATTCAAAATTGCAAACCGGATACGTGTTTACATTAAACGGTGGAGCTGTCAGTTGGTGCAGTTCTAAGCAAAGCGTCGTGGCGGGATCTACGTGTGAAGCGGAATACATAGCTGCTTCGGAAGCAGCAAATGAAGGAGTCTGGATGAAGGAGTTCATATCTGATCTAGGTGTCATACCTAGTGCATCGGGTCCAATGAAAATCTTTTGTGACAATACTGGTGCAATTGCCCTGGCAAAGGAATCCAGATTTCACAAGAGAACCAAACACATCAAGAGACGCTTCAATTCCATCCGGGATCTAGTCCAGGTGGGAGACATAGAGATTTGCAAGATACATACGGATCTGAATGTAGCAGACCCATTGACTAAGCCTCTTCCACGAGAAAAACATGATCAGCACCAAGGCTCCATGGGTGTTAGAATCATTACTGTGTAATCTAGATTATTGACTCTAGTGCAAGTGGGAGAACTGAAGGAAATATGCCCTAGAGGCAATAATAAAGTTATTATTTATTTCCTTATATCATGATAAATGTTTATTATTCATGCTAGAATTGTATTAACCGGAAACATAATACATGTGTGAATACATAGACAAATCAGTGTCACTAGTATGCCTCTACTTGACTAGCTCGTTAATCAAAGATGGTTATGTTTCCTAACCATGAACAAGGTGTTGTTATTTGATTAACGGGATCACATCATTAGTTGAATGATCTGATTGACATGACCCATTCCATTAGCTTAGCACCCGATCGTTTAGTATGTTGCTATTGCTTTTCTTCATGACTTATACATGTTCCTATGACTATGAGATTATGCAACTCCCGTTTGCCGGAGGAACACTTTGTGTGCTACCAAACGTCACAACGTAACTGGGTGATTATAAAGGTGCTCTACAGGTGTCTCCAAAGGTACATGTTGGGTTGGCGTATTTCGTGATTAGGATTTGTCACTCCGATTGTCGGAGAGGTATCTCTGGGCCCTCTCGGTAATGCACAACACATAAGCCTTGCAAGCATTGCAACTAATGAGTTAGTTGTGAGATGATGTATTACGGAACGAGTAAAGAGACTTGCCGGTAACGAGATTGAACTAGGTATTGGATACCGACGATCGAATCTCGGGCAAGTAACATACCGATGACAAAGGGAACAACGTATGTTGTTATGTGGTCTGACCGATAAAGATCTTCGTAGAATATGTAGGAACCAATATGAGCATCCAGGTTCCGCTATTGGTTATTGACCGGAGACGTGTCTCGGTCATGTCTACATTGTTCTCGAACCGTAGGGTCCGCACGCTTAACGTTACGATGACAGTTTCATTATGAGTTTATGTATTTTGATGTACCGAAGGTTGTTCGGAGTCCCGGATGTGATCATGGACATGACGAGGAGTCTCGAAATGGTCGAGACATAAAGATCGATATATTGGAAGCCTATATTTGGATATCGGAATCGTTCCGGGTGAAATCGGGATTTTACCGGAGTACCAGGGGGTTACCGGAACCCCCCGGTGGGTTATTGGGCCTACATGGGCCTTAAGGGAGAAGAGGAAAGGAGGCAAGAGGTGGCCGCGCGCCCCTCCCCTTCCTAGTCCGAATAGGACAAGGGAAGGGGGGCGGCGCCCCCCCCCCCTTTCCTTTCCCTCTTCCTCCTCTTTCCCCCTTCTCCTTCTCCAACTAGGAAAGAAGGGAGTCCTACTCCCGGTGGGAGTAGGACTCCCCCTTGGCGCGCCCTCCTTGGCCGGCCGCCCCCTCCCCTTGGATCCTTTATATACGGGGGCAGGGGGGCACCCTAGAACACACAAGTTGATCTTCGTGATCGTTCCTTAGCCGTGTGCGGTGCCCCCCTCCACGATATTACACCTCGGTCATATTGTAGCGGTGCTTAGGCGAAGCCCTGCGACGGTTGAACATCAAGATCATCACCACGCCGTCGTGCTGACGGAACTCCTCCCCGAAGCTTTGCTGGATCGGAGCCCGGGGAGCGTCATCGAGTTGAACGTGTGCCAAGAACTCGGAGGTGCCGGAGTAACGGTGCTTGGATCGGTTGGACCGGGAAGACGTATGACTACTTCCTCTACGTTGCGTCAACGCTTCCGCTTCGGTCTACGAGGGTACGTAGACAACACTCTCCCCTCTCGTTGCTATGCATCACCATGATCTTGCGTGTGCATAGGAACTTTTTTGAAATTACTACGTTCCCCAACATAACCGACTATCATCAATCATTCGGAGTCTCAGGGGATACACCCTATGGGTGCGCTGATCACGCACCCATAGAGCAAAATCCCGAGTAATATGTTACTCGATGCAGGACCTGCTCCAGATCACTCAAAAATTTGCTATAAGGTGAGTTTAATGCTCCTCCGTGGACCTGTTTTGAGCCTTCTTCCAGGACTCAAAGCGTGAAACTCATAAGTTTTGATCTAGAACTGTCTTGTATTGACGTTCCTCCGGGATAAGAATGGCATCTCTATGAGAGAGCAGTCCATGCGTCAATCTTGTTGCCCATATTTAATGACACACCCATACTCTGATCATGAGTTAACCTCTTTCAAGAGATGAACGGCTGTTGCCAGGTTGCTCCTCGCGGCCACTTACCCCAGATCAGTCGGGAAGTGCAGTGCCAGAATCCATTGAGATTTTGTTCATACCTTGGTTGTTTGAAAGCACGTCCGAGTATTTCTGTAATCACTCGGGCCAAATTGTGTCTTTCACAAACTCGTTCTGCAAAATTGCAACCGATACGGGGGCTAATGTTGGGGATATACATAACAAGTAGGTCCACAACGGATAAAAATATCATAAATCATGGGGTCCACACATCAAGTGGGTCCAGATAAATCTCATCCAGACATACTATCCACTCGGACGTATCGACGTACCATCCACTCGGATGACAGGCAACCACTCAGACGTATGACTCACTTGGATATGCGAAGACCAACGGTCGGCAAGGCAGTCAAAGCATCATCCTAGTAGTAGGCTGGCATTATGGCATCAATGCTCCACTTTGTAACATAAGAGGTTAGGGGTAGCACACTCTATATAGGCCACACGTAGCTAAGGGCCCCTGCTCTCATCTCTCTCTCCCTCACCACTAGTCTCAAGACTTAGCTCATGCATGGAGATCCGTTCTCCCCTCTCTCACACACAAATACACTTCATGATAGATAAAAGAAAGCCTCTCCGAAGCACGAGACGTATGGTTGTTATCTCCACCGTGAGAGGCCCGAACTCGCTAAAATCATTTGTGTCACCCGTTTGCATCTCGATAGATCATGCTCCTTTACCCTACTCCTTACTATTGTTGGAATCGTTCCCACGACAGTGGGAGGATGCGGCAATGAAGCATGACGTTGACCACGTCAGCCAGCTGGAGGTTCTTCTGACTGGACGACCATTTGATCCTCTTGATTAGTGCCTCCACCTCGTCTGGGTTCCCCCAAGCGATGCCCAAAAGAGACCCCATGAATTTTCTTTTCTTGTTGAGCTTTCTTTAGAAGAGTTGAAAAACCCTCAACACAGAAGAGGAATAGATACGATGATAGAGGATCACACTGTCGAAGCCCTCGATGAGAGGAAACTATCCGGCGCATCGCCATTCAGTTTCACCATAACCTTGCTGTCATAACACATCTCATGACCATGGCCGTCCATGCCTGAGAAAATCCAAATTGTGTCATCATATTATGCAAAAAAGACCACTCCACAATCCACATGATCCATCATGTCTAACTTAACCGCACATAACGGCTTCTTTCTTTTTTTCTTCCTTATCGCATGTACACACTCATACGCCACTAGGACGTTATCAGTGATAAGTCTCTCCTTGACAAATGCACTTTGTTTCTTAGAGATAATAATGGATAGAACACTTTTTAATCGGAGAGTGGCGTTTTGGCTCCTAGGTGTAGATACACCTATTATGAAATATGTATAAAAAACACATTTTGAAAATTTAAAAAAATTCAAGAAAAATCTCGCGTGTACATCTGGACATCCTATGGTCACACACAATTTTTTGGTGAAAATGGACATTTTTTGTGGCATGTGTGAAAAAATAAAAAAAATGCCTCGTGAATAGCTATAATCAAGCATCAAAAATTATCTTTTTTACACAAACCAAAAATGTCCCTTTTCTCCGAAACTTGGTGCGCCCGCAATATTGTATAGGACATTGCACAGACTAATTGGCGTAAACTAAACGCGCTAATCGGATGACTGTGCAGTAGACCGGCCCAAAATTTATGCACGTCCCATGAGCGTGTGTGTGTGTGTGGCTGCTCCGTGTGAGTCAATGGCCCGTGGCAAGCATGAGCGATTTCGTCGGCGGTCCACTCTTGTGTTGCGCGTGAGTATTTTTCGTCTGATGTGCCACGACCGGCTGGAAGCTGCGTCCGACCCAGCCAGCGCCAACAAGGAAGCCTCGGTCGCACCTTCCTTCCATCCATCCTCTAGGCCTCGATCGGTCACAGTGCTATAAAAATCCCATCGTTCCCACTCACAAACCAACCCAACACCCGGCGGTCCACTATCCAGATCCAGATTCTCTATCCTGACCCTGCTCCTGCGATCCCCAACCGACCCTGCTCCTGCGATCCCCAACCGACCCTGCTCCTGCGATCCCCAACCCCAATCCAAGGTATGCGTGCACCAAGAACCGTCTCTGTCCCGTTTGTAGATCTGCCGAGGACCGCGCTCTAGTTTCTTGATCTGCAACCTTTTTCATCTCTGTTTCGCGACGCCAACTCACGACTGGATCCGGTCGCTGGTCTCTGCGTGGTTTTGATTTTGATCCGACCAGGACCAGACCAAGAGCAACAGGGAGACCATGAGCGCCATGGTCGCGTCGTCGCTTAACCCGGAGGCCCCGCTCTTCATCCCGGCAGCGTTCCAGCAGGTGGAGGACTTCTCACCGCAGTGGTGGGACCTCGTCAAGTCCACCGCCTGGTTTGGCGACCACTGGTACCACCAGCACCAGCAGCTCGACGATATGGCCGACTCCCTCATGGCCTTGGAGGCCGAGGACGCCATCGCCGTCGAGGCTTCGCAGCCGCAGCCGCCAGCGGCACTCAAGATTGGTACGTATCGACCAATTCACTCTCCACGCCTATACATGTACAGTACTGTATATGATATGAGCGCTCAAGTAAAAGATGAAGCAAGACTGCAGTGAGCTCATCACGTATGTGCTTCTGTATGTGCAGACGGGGTGCTCAAGGCGCTGAGCCTGGCGTCCCCAAGCCCAAAGGGTGGCTTCTCGGAGAAGCCTAGGTACACCGAGAAGCCCACCAAGTATGCCGGCAGCCCGAGGAGCGGTGGCGCACCGCGCTTCATCCACCAGCCTCGCTAGGTTGGGATGTCAAGCTTCAAGAATCGAGCAAATCCTGCGCCTGCAGTGATGCATTGCTCTGGCTGCCGCCGCCGTCTCATCTTTCAAGTCTTCTTCTACTAGTAGTAAGTAGTGGTGTCCGTTTGTATATTATATTAAGTACGTAGAAATGAAATGACCTAAGAAAAAGGCAACAAAATGCAACCGATGTTCAGTGTGATTTGCCTTGCAAGTTATGTTCTGCTCAGTGCGTGTGATGGTTCAGCCTCGTTCGCTCCTCGCTCCTTTTTCACCCCACGTACGTCAGAAAAAGGAGCCAGAAAAAAGAGGAGATAAAAAACAACCCCGACCCCACGAACACCCCGTCCCATCCAATCTCCCCCGACCCCCTCCGCCCTCGTTCAACCTCCCCGCATATGATTAATCAAGGCCCGCATATGATTAATCAAGGCCCGCATATGATTAATCAAGGCCATCAGTTTGTATCCCCGCATCACAGCACGTCCATAGCCCCGTGACATTAACTGATATAAACCGTTTAATGGCAGACACTACCAAGATCAGAGCGAGCAGCGCTTGCCGTCGGCCGCATGCAGCACGGTCGGTGTCGTGGTGGAGCTGCAATGAAACATCGTCGGAGGTCGCCGCTGCTGTAATGGAGCATCACTTGGCTGATGGTGCCGTGGTGGAGCTGCAATGAAACATCACTGGGGATCGTCGCTGCTACGGTGGAGCGTCGCCGGACCGTCGATCCGTGGTGCTGTGATGAAGCATTGTTGAACCGCCGACGTCGGCGGTGCTTCATTGCAACCTCGCCGGAGCTTCCAACGACCGCCGCGACGCTTCACTGCAACCTCGCCGGAGCTCCAACAATCGTCGTGGCGCTTCATTGCAACCTCGCCGGAGCTTCATTGCAACCTCAGCCGTGCTCCATGGTAGCACCCCGACAGCCGCCGGTGAAGCTTCATTGCAGCGTCACCACCACCACGCGGCCGTGCTCCATCGCAGCACCGCTGCCCGCCTGCCCCGTCAAAGCTCCACCGCAGCACCAGACTGGTGCCGGCGAAGCTTCACTGCAGCGCAACGCGATGGCGTCGAGGTGCTGCGGCGAATCAGGCGACCGCGATGCTGCGATGCAGACGCGGTGGCGACAGAGCTCTCGAGGCCCGATGTTGTGATGCTCCTCTCCTCAACCTCCCCACTGCAGCATGTGCGGCGAGTGGTGACCCGCCTCCAACACCATCGTCTTCTGCAGCTCCGGTGGCCACACCGTACCGTCGCCCCCCTTTGGAGCAGCGATGCCCCGCGATGGATCTCTCACATGGGTCCTAGAATTTGTGTTGGAGCTTCGCCGAAGGGAGAGAAGGTGAGCAGGAAGGTTGTTGACGCCGGCGGCATGGCTCCGGCGGTGGGTTGGACGGGATTGAGGGGTGAAGAGAGAGAGGGAGGAGATGGAACAGAGAAGAGATGGGGATGAAGAGAAGCGCTCCAGGAATGACCAGATCCTTCGGCAAAGAGATAAGGTGGAGGACGCGTGGGCATGTGGGCCTGTGGGACACGTGGCGTGCTGTGAAGGAGGTTTACGAGAGATAGAAATCATTCGGTTGATTGTAAACGTTTTCCGGAAAAAAAATCTACCGAAAACATCGCGCACCAAACCGACGCAAAAACAGTGAAGAACACACGTCCTCCACCTTCTCCCGGACCCAATCTGCATCTCTTTCCCAATCCCGAACTACCTGGCATCCGTCCTCGCTCGCACCCCCGCATGGAGGGCTCACCCCGCCCCGCCGAAGGCCTCGTGCACGGCGGACACCTTGGCGATCGAGCTTGCGGGGGCGGCGCCTCGGGGACGGCCCGGTCATGCGCGGCAACGGCGCCGGCGGCGGGGGGTAGCGGGCCACGCAGCAATCCATCTGGTAAACCCCCAATCCTATTCCTAGCCACAGCCGCAATCCTGGCATCTCCTTTCCGGAATCGCCTCCACGAAGAACTTGCCATTCATGCGCGACGCCTTCATATCCATTGGGTTGTTCCCCACGTTTCCACCTATGCTTGCCTCCTAGCCATCGTCGACCATGAAGCAGCAGCACAACGTGGTCGGCGGATTCCGTCCCCGTGGTCATTGGAGGAGCCGTGCCACCTGTGACCAGCGGTCTGGGACGTAAAGCCGTCTGTGGAGGCATGGAGATACCATGGAGACGTACTGGAGACTCCAGGGAACTGGACACGAACGCGGCATGGATTGTATTGTGCCATGTCGGCAGCAGTACGATGAGGGGATTTGATTCCGGCGAATCACGGGGCCACGGTTGCAGGCCCAACGCCCCTGCTTCGCTAAGCCCATCGACTTTGGCACAGCAAGACCCAGCCATGTCGCCCATACCATGGTTGCCTGAATCATTGGTGGGTTCATGCTCCAGGAGCATGTGATCCTGTAGTTTCCTCGCAGCCCATGGTCAAGTGCTCATGAAGGAGATGACCAATATATTGTCACAAAAGTGCCTTGGTTAAGTCAATCTATCATGGTGCCATATTATTTTGTAATTGTCGCTGCTGATTCTACTATTCAAGTGTAATTTTGTAATTACGTGTTTTCTCACTTCGCAATATCTCTGTTATCTGCTCCACTAAAATGTAGGGATTTCATTTACAAAATTTCTGCATATTTCTGAAAATAATGAGAAGTCCATTTCTCTTTGGAGCACAGATGAACATTACATATTTTTGAAATTTCTGGGAGAAATCCTTGCATGAATGCAACAAGTTAGCTCCTAAAATATAACACTAAAGCTTATCAAAATTATAACACTATGCTCATCCATTAATCAAAATATGTATTGAACCATTTCGATGTTGTTTTTGTTGTATCTTGATTTCTTGAAAATATAGATGTAACATACTATTAACAACCAAACAAGTAACTTTCTCTCACGAAAAGACTAATGGACGTAATTTGCCAGGAACACAGTTGTGACATACACCAAAGATGAAAAAAATGATTGATGCGCTTCTTAGGAGAAGAAGTTAGCAATTTATATTCCACTTTTTTATTGCACGTGGTAGTTGGTTAAAAGATTTTTAGTCACCAGCACGGTACTGGTAAAGGGTTCCTACATTGCAGAGATGAGGTTCAGTTTGTGTCTTTCTTCACGTGTAAATGATAGATTTGCTTGATGTGAGAAAAGTGAGTTTTTTTTAAAAAAGTCTCTTTGAATTTCTCATAGGCACATATTTTACTTGTTGATAATTCAATTAGGGATCCTCTCATGGTTGTTTTATAAGTTGTAATAGTGTAATAAGTCATATCTCTGTGTTTAAAATGTGCAGGTGGAGAAAAATTCACTGGACATGACCATTGCAGGAAAGTCATGGGTGTTCGGAACACAAAGAAGTTCTAAATATTGCAAGTTGAAGTTTTATCTATGGTGCTCGGTATTTTCGTTTTCAATTAACACTCTACGAATGATATTTGATGCTTATTTAAATAACTGACATGTATGTACTATGACATTCCCTTAGCTCGTGCTCTTGGTTTTTCTCTAAATCAATGTTTAAGTCAATGTGTATACCTCCTACAAAAATGATAAGTACATGTATGAAAAAGAGAGTATGAGAGACAACAAGATATTCCCAATCCTGGAAGGTAAGATATTCATGGCAAGATACTCTCAAGTAAAGATAAGAGCATCTTATATTCCGCATAAACAAATGCAATTAAGCTTCCACCCTCTCCGTGTATTCAACGAAAGGTGTTAACGTGTTAGCTGTTGTGCAAGCTATAGTTCTCTTTGTTTGACTAGCTATGTTGTAAGTCGATTATGCTATTACCCCAACAATGGAGAAAGATATGATTCTGGGAGAAGGGAATTGGTATGCATGCTGTTTTCTAAATGATCCGTCTGCGGCTTCTTGCAGGCATAACTATTGAATCTCTTCAACAAGTTTTTTAATGCACTCTCGGCAAGTGTGCATTGTTCCCCCTTTTCCCAATATATACAAGGTTACAGAAGCCATTCTTGTAACTGATACTGTACAGTTTGTGTTTGTTTGATTTCGTTAGCTACACATTGTATTTTATTGAATCTCTTCAACAAGTTTTTTAACCTCTTCAACAAGTTTTTTAATGCACTCTCGGCAAGTGTGCATTGTTCCCCCTTTTCCCAATATATACAAGGTTACAGAAGCCATTCTTGTAACTGATACTGTACAGTTTGTGTTTGTTTGATTTCGTTAGCTACACATTGTATTTTATTGAATCTCTTCAACAAGTTTTTTAACCTCTTCAACAAGTTTTTTAATGCACTCTCGGCAAGTGTGCATTGTTCCCCCTTTTCCCAATATATACAAGGTTACAGAAGCCATTCTTGTAACTGATACTGTACAGTTTGTGTTTGTTTGATTTCGTTAGCTACACATTGTATTTTATTGAATCTCTTCAACAAGTTTTTTAACCTCTTCAACAAGTTTTTTAATGCACTCTCGGCAAGTGTGCATTGTTCCCCCTTTTCCCAATATATACAAGGTTACAGAAGCCATTCTTGTAACTGATACTGTACAGTTTGTGTTTGTTTGATTTCGTTAGCTACACATTGTATTTTATTATTCTTTACGTTTCTTGCAGCCACAAAGTGTTTACGTACTCCCTCCGCTCCTTTTTACTCTGCATATAAGAATTGTCTGAAGTCAAACTTCATAAAGTTTCACCATATTTATATGAAAAAATATTAACATCTATAATGCTAAGTTTATACAATATGAAAACTAAAGTCATGACGCATCTAATGTTGTTGATTTCACATTCTGAATGTTGGTATTTTTTTCTATAAACTTGGTCAAAGGTCACAAGGTTTGACTTCAGACAAATCTTATATGCAAACTAAAAAGGACCGGAAGGGGGTATTAGTTTCATTTCCTCTGCTAGAAACCATATTCGTTCCTTCTACATTTTCTGGTAGTTACAGAAACGTTATCTTTGTGGCACTCATAAACTAAGGAGAGACACATATTGACATTACACAACGTGCAGTTTTTATTATTTGTAAATAAGAATTTTAGTACATCATCCTCTATCATGGTAGGTTAGAATAGTTTCATTTTCATCTCCCACAATACATGATGAATGATTCATAGATTTACTAAAGGTCAAAAGGTGTCCAAGCGGTGATAAGGTATGGTTGTAGTGACGATAATACTGGAGCAACTGCAGTTGAAGAGAATGAAGGCAGAGGAGAAAGATTCCGCTTTATCTTTTGCGACAATCGACAAGAGAGTGGATAAGGGGATATGACGTCTGCCTGGAAGAAATCACTAGGGAAGAGACTTTGTATTGTTGCTAAGAATGTCGCCATATTTGGGAGATATTTCTACATTATCAAAATTGTTTTGTTAATTTTTTTAATTCCGTGGCAACGCACGGGCATTCGGCTAGTAGTACTAGAATGCACCCTTGTTATTGCGTGGCCAAGCAGCTTAATTTTAATTATTGTTTAGCCTTTTCTAAAGATAAAGATGCGTCGCTGTTGGTTGTTGAGATGCCATTCTCTTCTGATTTATTGTTGATTGATTGCTGCCATGATCTCCATGGGAGTTCAGAAGTAGCTGGTGCTGGAAGATGACAATATTCAGTTCGATTGGTTTATGACAAGTATGGTGTTCAGCTCAGCTATATACACTGATTCTCAATGTTGGAACGTGCCTTCAGATTCGGCAGCCATGGCAGCTGTTTAGCTGCGGGTTATAGTTGAGATTTTTTTTTTTTTTTTTTTTTTTTGCGAAACAGGTTATAGTTGAGATTGTGCCCTGTGTTTGTGGGCTAGCAGATAGGAAACTGAGATGGTAATGCATATGATTTTAGCGTGTTGTAAAACTTGTATCATACCGCTGAATAAAGTTCGTGGGCTACCAAATAGGAAACTGAGATAGTAATGGATATGATTTTAGCGTGTTGTAAAACTTGTATCATCATGCTGAATAAAGTTTGCACATAAAATGCATTCAGTTACATATATAAATTGGTTTGTCTGGCATACATAAAGGCGGAAACCCCAGGCCCTCGCGTCGCCCGACCCGAGCGACTCGGGGGAATCCAGCCACCGCCGGGCTCGGTACCCCTCGTCCCGCCCACCTCCGCGTTGCCGCCGCCGGAGGGCGCCGGGCCTTGGGACGGCGGCGGGGTCGTTCTCCCACTCTCTCCCATCGCCCCTGCCCTCTCAGATCCGTTCCTGGCGGCGGCGCGGCCTCCCTCGGCGGCCCGCTGGCGGTCTATTCCCCGGCCAGCTGCTGGCGCGGTTGGTCTCGCCCTGGGGCGCAGGCTGCGTCGTCCCGGCTCATCCCGATCTGGCCATGGCCTGGCGCGGGCCGGATGGCCGCAGACCGCAGTTGCCTTCTTCTCTGACGTGTTGCACGACGGCATGGGGGCCTGCTAGTTTGCTTGTCCAAGGGACACGGTCCTAGCGTTCTTCTTGATCTGAGATGGTGTTCTGCTAGATGCCGACCCTCTATGATCTGGCAATTGACGAGTTCCGGAATGCTCCGTCGGAGATCTTTATTGGGTGCTTGACGCCTGTAGATTACTGGATCAAATGGGATTCGGTCGTGTGCGTCCTTATTTCAGCCCGAGTGGTTTCCGGAGGGTGTGATGCGAGAGAACGTATCCTGTGCAACGACGAGACTGGTGTAACGAGTGCTCCGAGAAATTCCGCGCCACTGGATGCGGAACCAATGGCGCAGAATCGGTCGGAGCACTCGTTACACCAGTCTCGTGGTTGCACAGGATACGTTCTCTGTGATGCGAAGGCGAAGCTTCGTTGTTTGTTAACATTATGGGACATGTTGGCATTTTGATTTCTATTATGAAAACAGTGGCGAAGAATGTTATGATGGCTGAAGTCTAAGGCCTAGTAATGGCGGATCGAGTCTTCGAGGTGGTGAGGACTTTGCTAGATGATTCGTGATTCGTAGAGGCGGCATCAGCAACACAAGCGGAATACAGAGTCTTAGCTTTCAAGGTGAAAACTCAAAGTCTGCCCTTAATTGGTTGTTTCTGGTAGTGTCCTTGTTGAAGGCATTGTTTAAGAGCGGGATTTTCTCCAGGGTGAAAACCTAAGATCTTTGGTCGGGCGATGACGACGCTTGTGCACTGTTTTCTTTTTGGAGACATCTCTTGTCGAGAACTTGGACTTAGGGTGTTGTTTTGGTGGTGGTTCGTACTGCAGCTACAAGAAATTGATCACTGTAGTGGGATCTTTATTTTTTTCCATTTTTGTCTTTTGGTTGTGTGCATCTGTAATATTTTTATGACATTTCGATGTTGCAGGGACTAGGTGTAATTGGTATCTCCGTGATATTAATATATTCTCTTTGTCAAAAAAAAAATCTGGCATACATAGAGGATGGCATGATCATAGTAGATACAAGAGGGTAATAATAAGTCTTGTGCAGATACAGAAGTGTAGGATCCCAAGTCTTTGAAATTTCCATGCAATAGTTGGGTGAATGGCTTCCTCTATTTGATTGTACTTCCTCTGTAAACTAATATAAAATCTTTAATTATTGTTTTAATGATTTAAACGCTCGTATATTAGTTTACGGAGGGAGTAACAATGAGGGTAAGCTGGGAAAACAGTTCGGATACAGGGTTTGTATATGAATGTTGGTGGATGAAATTGAATAGAACATTTCATCAAGCAAATTAAGATACTACCGTTGTTTCATCAAGCAAATTAAGATACTACTACTCTGTACTCTTTACACAAGTATATCATGAATCTAATGGGGGCAGTCATCCAATCTTCCAAAGCCTTCATAACTTTTGCTTCTATGCATCCATTCCCAGAGCCCATTTAGCATGCTGTGTGCGCACATGTGTGTGTGTGAGCAAGCCAGCCGAAACAAGGAAAAAAAGGGGAGATCAGCACTTCTCACCAAGCAAAGTTGCCTGATGGGTAGCAGAGGTGCTACAGGAGGTATCTAGTACCACTCATCCTACTGATCACCAAGAGAAGAAACTAGTTAAGTAGAACCCTCCTCATGAAAATATTATAAAGATAAATGTAGATGGAAGTTTCATACAACTGGTACTGTGGCTACTGGATATGTGGCACGAGATAGTATGGGTCGAATCCTTGCTGTAAGAAGTTGTTGGTATAATTCTGTGGCCAATGCCCTGTCGGTGGAAGCGCTCGCATACCGTGATAATGTTGATCTTGCAAATACTTTGAACTTTCAGCAGGTAATGGTCGAAACTGATTGTCATAATTTGGTGCAGCTTTGAGAGGCTCGTCAACATCATCGGTCTAGAATTATGGGAATCCTCCATCAAATTCAAGAGATCGCTTCACATTTGCTACATTGTAATTTGATCTTTGTAAGACGTGAGGTTAACTTTGCTGCCCACTTATGTGCGCAACATGCTAGTAGTGAGAACGTGTGTAGCTTGTGGACTGGTACTACTACTCCTTTCCTTGCAAGATGTATCCAAAACGATTGTAGTATGTTGGCAGATGAATAATAGAATTATGAATGTTTCAAAAAAAAATGCCAGCATGCATGTTGGGGGCTTTGTCATTTACTCCTGAGAGAAACCCAGCAAAGAAAGAAAGGCATCAAGCACAGTGGCCACGTGGGTTTCGACGGAGAATTGGATTCAGACCTCCGTGTTAATATGTGTGTTGTGCATATTTGTGTATTGGACTCATCTTCTAATTTCTTTTATAGTTAAGGTCGTGGCTTACCTTTGTACATCATATATACATATTTTTGCACATGAGTAATATATCGTCTAATTTCCACAAAATACATAGTATTTGTTTTTTAGGTTTTCTTTCCTCGCTTCCGCTACGCCGCCGCCGCCTCGCGTCTACGTACGCCGCCGCCGCCCGCGCCCTCTTGTCGCGCTCGCCACCACCGCTCCTCACCTTCAGCCGCCGCCGCCCGTGACCCTCCCATCGCGCAAGCCGCCGCCGCTCCACCCGCAGCCGCTAACCCTAGCCGTTGTGCCACCTCCACCCGTCGTTGCAGCTTCTCCTAGCCGCCGCCGCACCACCACCCGACTACCGGAGCCGCCCGCCCGACCCGAGCCGACCCAGCCGCCCGCTCGACCAGCATCAACCCGCCGCCCACCCGACCGGCGCCGATCCGCCGCCGCCTGCTACCCAACCCTCGCCGCACCACCTCACGTCGCCATGTCGTCTGTCACGTCGTCCGCGTCCACCAACTCCAAACCATTCGCCGACGCCAACCCTCCCGACGTCAATGACATCCGCAACCTCAACATCGTCGAGAGGGTGCCGGTTCATATCTCCCAGACGGATTCCTCCTACTACACGTGGAAGACGTACTTCTCCCTCGTGTTTCGGGAGTACCATCTCGTCGACCATGTGGATGGCTCCGTCGACTCCAGACTCGTCCCCGAGTTCCATGATTGGTCTACCATCGACACCATGATCAACCGGTGGTTCTTCCTCACCATCTCGCAGGACCTCTTTCAGACGGTCGTGCAGGACTGTGATGGTGCATGCGCCGTGTGGACCAAGCTGAACGGGCTCTTCACCGACAACAAACTCCAATGTCGCGTTTTTTTGCAGCAAGAGTTTTTTGGGTGTCACCAGAAAAACTCCTCCGTCGACGACTATTGTCGCCGCCTGAAGACTCTCGCTGACGAGCTCCGCGATATTGGCGCGAAGATCGATGATGACCTCCTCCTCAGCACGCTCACCGCGGGGCTCAACGAGGACTTCAACAACGCCGCGACGAACCTCACCCTCATCCCCAACCCGTCCTTTGCGAAGTTCGTTGCGTACCTCCGTTTGGAGGAGCGGCGGATGAAGCATGTGAAGGCGCGGGCCATCCGCACCGCCCTCGCCGCCGGTACCACCTGCGGCGGGCCCCCGACGCCTCCTGCTGCCCCGACCGCACCACCAGGCACCCTACCCGGCATCCCGGCAGTCGGGGCTCCTCCCACTTCCGTACGGGCCGCCCATGCCTCCCGCCCCTCCTGCCGAACGGCGCCGTGGGGGTCGGCGCGGTGGTCAGCAGCAGCAGCCGCAGGGCACCGGCCCGCCCCGTCAGCAACAGCAGCAACATCAGTTTCAGGTGCCTCCCCCATGGGCCTTTGGCTACAACCGATGGACCGGTGTCATTCATGCATACACCATGCCGGTTCCACGGGTCCCTGCACCGACGCTCCCTGTGCCGTGCCCGCCGACGCATTAGGCGTACTATGCGGCTCCGCAGCCCTATGGAGGGTACCCACTGCCGCAGCTGAGCGGCGGCTACGACCTCCCCCATGGCGCCACCGCCGCCCTCGCTCGCCCTGCCGCCGACGCCTTGGGATCCGGCGCTCCTCGCCGCGCTGCACTCCGTGCCTACGCCGAACAACTACACTGGAGGCGGTGATTGGTACATGGGCACCGGGGCCATGGCTCACATGTTTGCTCATCCTGGTAATCTTGCCTCCTTCACTCCCGTCACCACCGACCGCCGGATCATTGTCGGCAACGGTTTCACACTTCCTATCACACATGTCAGGCACACTTCTTTTCCTTCTAATCATATGCCATTATCTTTGTCTAACATACTTGTGTCTTCTCATCTTATTAAGAATATTATTTCCGTTCGTTGTTTCACTTGTGAAAATCCTGTCACTGTTGAATTTGACGAGCTTGATTTTTGTGTTAAGGATGCTTGAACCAGGATGGTACTCCACTGATGTGATAGCCCCGACAAGCTCTATCTGGTGCATTCACCTTCATCCGCCACCACCGCACCGGTTGCTCTCTCCGCTGGCGTCGATCTCTGGCACACTCGTTTGGGTCATCCCAAACCTGTCACACTTCGTCATATTCTTAGGAGTTTCAGTTTCAGTTATAATAAGATAGAGGATCACACTTGTCATGCCTGTCGTGTCGGCAAACACGTTCGCCTTCCGTTTAATAATTGTACCACCATCGTCGCCTCTTTTCCCTTTCAGTTGATTCATAGCGATGTGTGGACCTCTCCGGTTCCTAGTAATTCGGGTTATTTATATTATCTGGTTATCCTTAATGATTATTGTCATTATGTGTGGGCTTTTCCTTTGCGACGAAAGTCGGATGCACTCTCCATTTTGACGGCCTTTTACTCCTATGTCAGCATGCAGTTTGGGCGTCTCATTCTTGCTCTTCAGACTGGCAATGGAAAAGAGTTCGACAATCTTGCTTTCCGCAGTTTTCTGTCGCACCACGACATAGTTTTTCATCTCACATGCTCGTATACTTCACAGCAGAACGGTCAAGCCGAACGCGTCCTTCGCACTCTGAACGACTCCGTTCGCACGCTCCTGTTTCATGCTAACGTGTCGCCTCGCCTTTGGCCGGACGCACTTGCTACTACTTCACTTCTCCTTAACCTTCGACCCTGCCGCCCACGGTGGAACTACACACCTCACCATCTTCTCTTTGGTACGCCCCCATCTTATGATGGCTTGCATATTTTCGGGTGCCTTTGCTATCATAGCACTGCCGACACCGCTCCTCACAAACTTGCACCCCGCTCTGTCGCTTGCATCTTCATTGGCTACCCCTCTAACTCCAAGGGATATCGGTGCTACGATCCAGCCTCCCACCGTGTGTTCACTTCCCGACACATTTACTTTGATGAGTATGTGTTTCCGTTTCAGCAGGTACCCTCGGCTGTTCCTCCCGCCACTGATGACGCGGGCTCCTCGACGCCTCTCCCAGGGCGCTCGCACGCCGCCCTTGGCCTGCCCCTGGCTTTGAGGCGCGTCCACTGCATGCGGCGCCCCCTCTGGCCGAGGCACTGGCGCCCCCGACGCCTCCCCTTCCCGCGGTCTCGTCGCCCACGGTTCCGGCTCCAGCCGCGGCCCTCGCGGCCCCTATGGCTCCCGCGGCCCCCGCGGCCTCGGTCCCGGCGTCCTCGACGTCCTCATCGCCGGCGGCTATGGCCGGGTCTCCTGCATCCGGTCCGGTCACCCACGCCCATGTGGGCCTTTTTCGCCCGAGCTCGCGCTACGCCTCGGATGACTACATCCACGCGACATCCACCTCTACGCCATCGTCGTTGCCGTCCTCCGTTCGAGTCGCTCTTCGTGACCCACTCTGGATGGCTGCGATGCAAGAGGAGTTTGACGCCCTACTGTGCAACCGGATGTGGCAGCTTGTTCACGCTAGCGTGATTACCGGGAAGTGGGTCTTGAAACACAAGCTCCGTCCTGATGGTACCCTTGATCGCTATAAAGTGCGCTGGGTTGTTCATGGCTTCCGGCAGCGTGCTGGCATCGACTTCACCGACACCTTCTCTTCGGTTGTTAAGCCCAACACGATTCGCACGATTCTCCACCTAACGGTCTCCCGTGCTTGGCCGGTGCACCAGATGGACGTCTCCAACCCTTCCTTCATGGTCACCTCGAGGAGCAAGTCTTCTGCCAGCAGCCAACGGGGTTTGTTGATCCCGCACTCCCCGACCATGTGTGCCTGCTTTCACGGTCTTTGTATGGGCTCAAGCAGGCTTCACGCCCTTGGTACCAGCGCATCGCGGCGTTTCTACACCAGCTCGGGTTCCGCTCCACTCGGTCGGACGCATCGCTCTTCGTCTATCACCAGGGCTCCGACATGGCCTACTTGCTGCTCTATGTTGATGACATCATCCTGACGGCATGTATGACTGGCCTTCTCAGTCAGCTCACTGATCGTCTTCGCGCTGAGTTTGCCATCAAGGACTTGGGTCCTTTGCACTACTTCCTCGGTGTTGAGGTGGTGCGCCGCCCGGATGGCTTCTTTCTTCATCAGTGGAAGTACGCTCATGAGCTCCTGGATCGTGCTGGCATGCTTAACTACAATCCCGCCGCTACGCCTGTTGATACGAAGGCCAAGCTCTCTGCATTGGATGGTTCTCCACCTTCAGATGCTGCATTCTACCGGTCTATCATTGGTGCTCTCTAGTACCTCATGCTGACTCGACTGGAGATCTAATATGCCATGCAGTAGGTGTGTCTCCATATGCATGCTCCCCGGGATGTTCACTGGGCCGCTGTCAAGCAGATTCTCCGCTATGTCTGTGGCACTATGGATCTTGGCGTCACGCTCTCCGCCTCCGCCGACACCGCCCTCACCGCCTACTCTGCTGCAGACTGGGTGGGCTGCCCTGACACTCGTCGCTCCACCTCGGGCTATTGTGTCTTACTTGGACCCTCACTCATCTCGTGGTCGTCCAAGCGGCAGCCTACGGTCTCTCGCTCCAGTGCTGAGGCTGAGTATCGTGCGGTAGCCAACGTTGTCGACGAGTGTTCGTGGCTTCAGCAGCTTCTCCAGGAGCTCTCTTATCTTGTGGATCGAGCTACAGTGGTCTACTGTGACAACGTTTCGGCGGTCTACCTCTCCGCCAACCCGGTACATCATCGTCGGACCAAGCATATTGAGTTGGTTATTCATTTTGTTCGGGAACAGGTGGCTCTTGGCCATATTCGTGTTCTACACGTTCCTACTTCCCAATAATTTGCAGATATCATGACCAAGGGCTTGCCTACGACATCATTTGAGGAGTTCCGATCCAGTCTTTGCGTCAGCAACGGTGCCGCTTTGACTATGGGGGAGGGGGCGTTGAGTATATGTGTTGTGCATATCTGTGTATTGGGCCCACCTCCTAGTTCCTTGTATAGTTGAGGTCGTGGCCCACCTTTGTACATCATATATACGCGTCTTTGCACATGAGTAATACATCGTGCAATTCCCACAACATACACTCCGTCCTTAGGCTAATCATCAGGCTGGCAGTTCACTGGACCCTCTACATCAAAATGCCTAAGGCTAAACATTTTTCAATGAAAAACCCCAGGCGGAGGAAGTACTATAGAAGAAACTAACACAAGAAATCAACAACCATGTATGAGAGGTATGCAAGGAAAACTCAAGGTGGACAAACCAATGAGGAACAATACCCAGTTGCTAGAAAAGATCACAAGAATAGAGCTTTAATGGCACTACCGAAACACCATAATGACCCTCCAAAAAACACCCACGATCAGCCAATTAAGCTATCAGAGTTACAAAACGCTATCTAAACATATAGGAGCATTCTTTTGCTCAGCCAAGCCTTAATTCATAGTGGCGCCCCTCAGTGTTCGTTCAGTCGCCAACAAGGTAGAGTAGGGCATGGGACACGAGCCGACTCACGGGACACAAGGCGTCGCCATCTCCCATGCCCTACTCTTCCTCGTCGGAGCCTTGAACCCGTTGGGTGCCGGTGGACGACAGATCGATGATGGATATGTTTTGGGATGAGCCGGCGACATCCACCACAACGAGGTCGCGACAGCGGGACTGGTGCACCGTACGATGCGCCGGAGAATGCGACCCCGCCTCGGCAACGTCCACTGCGGCGAGCGCTGCCGCCACATCCCGCGCCCGCTGCCACGCACGGTGGGCACGCCGCACCATGTTTGTGTTGGACGACGCCCACGATGGGTCCATGGCCTGGGCGCTCAACAGAGGGGTTGCACGTCCATCACCGCGTTCGGACGCCAGACGGCCCGCACCACCTCCGGTGAGGCAGCGACGACTGCCCCAGCGGTGGATCCATGCGTCATTTGGGTGGACGCAATGCATTCCCGACGGAAGGAGTCCAAGCGCTGTCGCGCATGGGCCTCTTGCCGGGCGTGGCGGAGCGCAAGCTGGACGACCATCTCCTTTTCGGGGTCGCGTGGGATGAGCTCGGGGTCGAAGGATCTGGAGGTGAAGGACACGGATCCACCGTCCGCCGTGTCGAAGACTGACGCACGGTGCCGGGGACGAGTTTGCGTGGAGGAGAGGAGTAGAGGGAAAGTGGCTAGGATTTGGTCCGGCGAGCAAATGGAGAGAAATATATGTGGGGTATATGTGGGGTCGTTATGTGGAGCATCCTATGGTCATCCCCATGGACCTACCATCGTCTCACGAAGTGCCAAGAGGACCTATGACTCGAGCTAAAGCTAGAGCTCTCGAGACCGAGGTGACTTCTCTCCTTAGTGATATTACATATGATCCTCTCGAGACATGGCTACTACCTAAGTCCGAGATGTTGTGCATGATTAGGTACCAAGAGGACCCTCCCGAAGATGCACATGAAGACGGACAAGCCACCATGTTCATGGATGAAGAGAACCGACGGAAGGAGTGAAGAACAACTCCCAGGCCCCGGACATCCGGCCATGACCCCGGACATCCGGCCCCTGGAGGTGTCACCTGCAGCAACGGACCAGCGGCCAAGTCTACAGGGCCCGAACATCCGGCGACCGGCCCGGATATCTGGCCCCGACCCAGAAATCCGGCCTCCCGCCCGGATATCCGGACACCACCGATCCAGAGGACAGAAGAGACGCCCCGTCAGCCCGGACATCCGGCCCCAGCCCCGGACATCCGTCTCCTCCCGAAGGCCCGGACATCCGGCCCGACGCCCGGACGTCCGGCCCCGTCTGTCTGCGCACAGTAAAGGGCCGAGGCCCATGTACCCTTTCACCCCCTAGACTATATATACTCTCCTCCTACCTATGTTTTAGGGTTAGTGTTGTGTTAGCTCATTTGTGAGATAGAGCTTCGCCCATCCATCCGAATCTACTCCACGAGAGAGACCGCGGCCCCTCTTCGGAGAAGATCCACTTGGATTCAAGACCTCCTCACGGAGAAGACCGGTTACCATTTGTATCCTCCCCTGTTGACTTTGGATCTTGTATCTCCTCTCGTGTTTCGAGGATCTAGCACATGTGTGACTTAATCTTGTTGGTTTGAGTGTTTCTCTTTGTGCCCCTTTGTGATTTCCCCTCGTGTTTTCCCTCGTGTTCTTCGTGTTCATCGCGGGATCCGCTCCTTTCGTGAAAGATCGACCCCTAGGGTTTCCACCCTACATCATCTTGGTATCTAGAGCCACGTTGATCACGACTTCGGAGCCTCCCCGTTGTGTTTTTCTAGCCTTGTTTTGTTGATTTTGTCCCTAATTCAAAATTTTCCCACAAAAATAGCCCCAATTTTTTTTGTGATTTGTTAGTGTGATGAAGTTTTGTTGGATTTGATCCGCGGATTTCATGTGTTGTAGGTAGATCTAGCTTTCCATGATCTTTTCCCCAATTTCGTTCCACAAATTTCCCCGGATTTTGCCCGGCTTTGACCTCACCACGCGAAGATCTTTGAGTTTGTCCACGGATCCAGAGCCCAAACATCCGGCCCGACAGTCCGGACATCCGGTCCCTGGCAGCATCGCTTCCATCCACCGCCCGTTTTCCATCCATATTTCGCCAATTTTTGTTCCGGTGCCCACATACACTTCCGCATACCACCACCACTTCTGCATAGCACCACCATATACCACATACACCACCATCGCTTACCACTACCAACTCCGACAATTTTGTCACGTTTTACTTTGAGAATTTGAGTTGCGGTTCCGTGTCCTATTGTGTTTCGGCTATTTAGGTACGGTTCGAAATCAACATCACCGCCGCTCATCTTCGCCACGGACGCATCATTGACAACAACAACTACACCATCTTGACACCATACCGTAAGCAAGAAGCGGTAACCTCATCTTGGTATAGTGATACATCATTATTGCAATTACATTGATAGCCATCATAGCCTTACTCTTTTGCGTCGCTTACCCATCAAGACTAGCCTTTGAGTATTGCCGGCAACGTGACTTGTGCACATTAGTGATCATACTTCCCATAGCATACATATATCATTGGTGCATATCTTGGTATCATCTCTTGTGTCACAAGGTTGTCATCACATACACAATTGCTATCTTGGTTCGTGTCACATTGCATGAGAAAAGAGCTCAAACAACAAAGATCCAAACAAGCTTTTAAGCAAAAGGGAAAGATAAGCAAAGAGCTTTTAAGCAAGAACCATAGCATCATACAACATTAAGATTGTCATACTAGATCATCTTGGATCATATCATCGAAATACCATACATAGAGCATACTTGGGATAGAAGTCGTTGCATTTTTGCTTAGTAGGTTGTGCACAAGTATTCGTATCCGCCTATTGTGAAATTGTGCTAGCGTCTCTCTAGTGTTGTGCAACAAGAGCATTTTTGTGGATTCCACATTTTGGCTCATCCTTGGTTGCACGACCCCATTTATCTCTTTGTGTGTGTGTTTCCGTGTACCTTATTTTGCTTGGTCTACTTGTTGCATTGCAAACTTGTGAATCTTTTCCAACATTATTGAAGCTCACTAACAATTGCATCAAATTTTGTGCCACCGTCCTAACCAAGCTCCACCATAAGCTTTTACTTGTGTAGGTGTGAGAAACCAACAAGAATGGGTACCAATTGTGCTATTTTCTTGTTCCACATTGGAGTGATCTTTGATCCATCTTCAACATCGGTCAAGGTACATTTGGTATACATTCTTCTCTTTCTTCCACTCACATATTTCCCTTGGAATGATGGATAGGCCAAGTACTTCTACCAACCCACTCTTCATCGGGCAAGACGACGACATGAACTCCTACGTCACAAAGAGCCACCTCTTTGGTGCACAACATGCTTTGCATCAAGAGCAACAAGCAACGAGTGAATGCATCGACAACCTCGCCACTGACATGCAACTTTCCGAGCAACACACAAGAGACTACTTCGGCCACAAGCTCGACGACCACAAGCAAGAGAATGACGCAAGAATGGACGAGATTCGTGCTTTGTTACTCAACCGCTCTTCTTCCACTTCGTCCTCATCAAGACGGAGCCGCTCAAGTCGACACTTCGACTACACCATCTTCGGCTCAAGTACACCGACATCGAATACTCTTCATCGTGCCGAGCGCCAAGATCGTCAAGCCAACCGCAACCCTCTACACGACAACAACTCTCAAGAACAACGATATCGTCAAAACCAAGCTATCTTTGCGCAAGCACGAGAACGACAACGACAACGCCAACACGAAGAGGAAGAGCGAGCGCGTCTACACCAAGAAGCACAAGATGCCGAGGCACAACTTCTCGTGAACATGAAGAACCACTTCGCAAAGAAGTTCACGAACGAATATATCAAGCTCTAGTGCAACGTCAAGCTCGACAAGTTCCTCCACAAGCTCGCCAAGAACATCAAGTTCATCAAGAGCAAGAAGACAATGGAAATCCTCCACGACAAGAGCAAGTTGTGAGAGATGATCCTCCTCGTCAAGGACGTCATCATCCCCGACCCGAACACAATGAAGAGCAACGCTATGGCAAGCTAAAGTTCACCATGCCCAAGTTCAATGGAAGCAATGATCCCGAAGAGTACCTTTCATGGGCATTGAAGGTCGACAAAATCTTCCGCTTGCACAACTATGAAGAAGAGAAGAAGATCGCGATGGCATCCCTTGAGTTCCAAGACTATGTCCTCATTTGGTGGGAACAAGTCATTGAGCGTCGAGAGGCAAAAGGTGAACCACCCATCACTACTGTTGGGGAACGTAGCAGAATTTTAAAATTTTCTACGCATCACCAAGATCAATCTATGGAGTCATCTAGCAACGAGGGAGAGAGGAGTGCATCTACATACCCTTGTAGATCGCGCGCGGAAGCGTTCAAGAGAACGGGGTTGATGGAGTCGTACTCGACGTGATCCAAATCACCGATGACCAAGTGCCGAACGGACGACACCTCCGCGTTCAACACACGTACGGTTGGGAAGACATCTCCTCCAACTTGATCCAGCAAGGGGGAAGGAGAGGTTGATGAAGATCCAGCAGTACGACGGCATGGTGATGGATGCAGTAGGATCCCGGCAGGGCTTCGCCAAGCGCAAGCGGGAAGGAGAGGTGTTACGGAGGGAGAGGGAGGCGCCAAGAGCAAAGGTGCGGCTGCCCTCCCTCCCCCCTATTTATATAGGGGCCTTGGGGGGGGCGCCAACCCTAGGGAGATGGATCTCCAAGGGGGCGGCGGCAAAGGGGTGGCTCCCCTCCCAAGCCAAGTGGGGTGCGCCCCCACCCCTAGGGTTTCCCAACCCTAGGTGCAGGGGAGGCCCAAGGGGGGGGGGGCGCACCAGCCCACTAGGGGCTGGTTCCCCTCCCAATTCAGCCCATGGGGCCCTCCGGGATAGGTGGCCCCACCCGTTGGACCCCCGGGACCCTTCCGGTGGTCCCGGTACAATACCGGCGATCCCCGAAACCTTCCCGATGGCCGAAACTGGACTTCCTATATATAAATATTTACCTCCGGACCATTCCGGAACTCCTCGTGACGTCCGGATCTCATCCGGGACTCCGAACAACTTTCGGGTTACTGCATACTAATATCTCTACAACCCTAGCGTCACCGAACCTTAAGTGTGTAGACCCTATGGGTTCGGGAGACATGCAGACATGACCGAGATGCCTCTCTGGTCAATAACCAACAGCGGGATCTGGATGATCTCATCGGATGAACCACAATGTCGAGGATTCAATCAATCCATATACAGTTCCCTTTGTCAATCGGTACGTTACTTGCCCGAGACTCGATCGTCGGTATCCCAATACCTCGTTCAATCTCGTTACCGGCAAGTCACTTTACTCGTACCGTAATGCATGATCCCGTGATCAACCACTTGGTCACATTGAGCTCATTATGATGATGCATTACCGAGTGGGCCCAGAGATACCTCTCCGTCATACGGAGTGACAAATCCCAGTCTCAATTCGTGCCAACCCAACAGACACTTTCGGAGATACCTGTAGTGTACCTTTATAGTCACCCAGTTATGTTGTGACGTTTGGCACAGCCAAAGCACTCCTACGGTGTCCGGGAGTTGCACAATCTCATGGTCTAAGGAAATGATACTTGACATTCGGAAAAGCTACAGCAAACGAACTACACGATCTTTGAGCTATGCTTAGGATTGGGTCTTGTCCATCACATCATTCTCCTAATGATGTGATCCCGTTATCAATGACATCCAATGTCCATAGTCAGGAAACCATGACTATCTTTTGATCAACGAGCTAGTCAACTAGAGGCTCACTAGGGACGTGTTGTGGTCTATGTATTCACACATGTATTACGATTTCCGGATAACACAATTATAACATGAACAATAGACAATTATCATGAACAATGAAATATAATAATAACCATTTTATTATTGACTCTAGGGCATATTTCCAACAGTCTCCCACTTGCACTAGAGTCAATAGTCTAGTTACATTGTTATGAATCGAACACCCATGCAGTTCTGGTGTTGATCATGTTTTGCTCTAGGGAGAGGTTTAGTCAACGGATCTGCCACATTCAGGTCCGTATGTACTTTAGAAATCTCTATGTCTCCATTTTGAACACTTTCACGAATGGAGTTGAAGCGACGCTTGATATGCTTGGTCTTCCTGTGAAACCTGGGCTCCTTGGCAAGGGCAATAGCTCCAGTGTTGTCACAGAAGAGAGTCATCGGGCCCGACGCAATGGGTATGACTCCTAGGTCGGTTATGAACTCCTTCACCCAGAATGCTTCTTGTGCTGCTTCCGAGGCTGCCATGTACTCCGCTTCACATGTAGATCCCGCCACAACGCTTTGCTTGCAACTGCACCAGCTTACTGCCCCGCCATTCAAAATATACACGTATCCGGTTTGTGACTTAGAGTCATCCAGATCTGTGTCGAAGCTAGCATCGACGTAACCCTTTACGATGAGCTCTTCATCACCTCCATAAACGAGAAACATATCCTTAGTCCTTTTCAGGTACTTTAGGATATTCTTGACCGCTGTCCAGTGTTCCATGCCGGGATTACTTTGGTACCTCCCTACCAAACTTACGGCAAGGTTTACATCAGGTCTGGTACACAGCATAGCATACATGATAGACCCTATGGACGAGGCATAGGGGACGACACTCATCTTTTCTCTATCTTCTGCCGTGGTCGGGCATTGAGCCGTGCTCAATCTCGTACCTTGCAATACAGGCAAGAACCCCTTCTTTGACTGATCCATTTTGAACTTCTTCAATATCTTGTCAAGGTACGTACTCTGTGAAATACCAATGAGGCGTCTCGATCTATCTCTATAGATCTTGATGCCTAATATATAAGCAGCTTCTCCAAGGTCCTTCATTGAAAAACACTTGTTCAAGTAGGCCTTTATGCTTTCCAAGAATTCTATATCATTTCCCATCAATAGTATGTCATCCACATACAATATGAGAAATGCTATAGAGCTCCCACTCACTTTCTTGTAAATGCAGGCTTCTCCATAAGTCTGCGTAAACCTAAACACTTTGATCATCTCATCAAAACGAATGTTCCAACTCCGAGATGCTTGCACCAGCCCATAAATCGAGCGTTGGAGCTTGCACACCTTGTCAACATTCTTAGGATCGACAAAACCTTCCGGCTGCATCATATACAATTCTTCCTTAAGGAAACCATTAAGGAATGCCGTTTTGACGTCCATTTGCCATATTTCATAATCATAGAATGCGGCAATTGCTAACATGATTCAGACGGACTTCAGCTTCGCTAAGGGTGAGAAAGTCTCATCGTAGTCAACCCCTTGAACTTGTCGATAACCCTTAGCGACAAGCCGAGCTTTATAGATGGTTACGTTACCATCCGCGTCTGTCTTCTTCTTAAAGATCCATTTATTTTCTATGGCTCGCCGATCAATGGGCAAGTCAGTCAAAGTCCATACTTCGTTTTCATACATGGATCCTATCTCAGATTTCATGGCTTCCAGCCATTTGTCGGAATCTGGGCCCGCCATCGCTTCTTCATAGTTCGAAGGTTCACCGTTGTCTAACAACATGATTTCCAAGACAGGGTTGCCGTACCACTCTGGTGCGGAACGTGTCCTTGTGGACCTACAAAGTTCAGTAGCAACTTGATCTGAAGTTTCATGATCATCATCATTAACTTCCTCTCTAGTCGGTGCAGGCACCTCAGGAACATTTTCTTGAGCTGCGCCACTTACCGGTTCAAGAGGTAATACCTCATCAAGTTCTACTTTCCTCCCACTTAATTCTTTTGAGAGAAACTCTTTCTCTAGAAAGGACCCATTCTTGGCAACAAAGATCTTGCCTTCGGATCTGAGGTAGAAGGTATACCCAATAGTTTCTTTAGGGTATCCTATGAAGACACATTTTTCCGATTTGGGTTCGAGCTTTTCAGGTTGAAGTTTCTTGACATAAGCATCGCATCCCCAAACTTTTAGAAACGACAGCTTAGGTTTCTTCCCAAACCATAATTCATACGGTGTCGTCTCAACGGATTTCGACGGAGCCCTATTTAAAGTGAATGCGGCAGTCTCTAAAGCATAGCCCCAAAATGATAGCGGTAGATCGGTAAGAGACATCATAGATCGCACCATATCCAATAGAGTGCAATTACGATGTTCGGACACACCATTGCGCTGAGGTGTTCCAGGCGGCGTGAGTTGTGAAACTATTCCACATTTTCTTAAGTGTGTGCCAAATTCGTGACTCAAGTATTCTCCCCCACGATCTGATCGTAAGAACTTGATTTTCTTGTCACATTGATTCTCAACCTCATTCTGAAATTCCTTGAACTTGTCAAAGGTCTCAGACTTGTGTTTCATTAAGTAGACATACCCATATCTACTCAAGTCATCAGTGAGGGTGAGAACATAACGATAGCCACCGCGAGCCTCAACACTCATTGGACCGCACACATCAGTATGTATGATTTCCAATAAGTTGGTTGCTCGCTCCATTATTCCTGAGAACGGAGTCTTGGTCATTTTACCCATGAGGCATGGTTCGCATGTGTCAAATGATTCGTAACCAAGAGACTCCAAAAGTCCATCTGCATGGAGCTTCTTCATGCGTTTGACACCTATGTGACCAAGGCGGCAGTGTCACAAGTATGTGGGACTATCATTATCAACCTTACATCTTTTGGTATTCACACTATGAATATGTGTAACATTACGCTCGAGATTCATTAAGAATAAACCATTCACCATCGGAGCATGACCATAAAACATATCTCTCATATAAATAGAACAACCATTATTCTCGGATTTAAATGAGTAGCCATCTCGAATTAAACGAGATCCTGATACAATGTTCATGCTCAAAGCTGGCACTAAATAACAATTATTGAGGTTTAAAACTAATCCCGTAGGTAAATGTAGAGGTAGCGTGCCGACGGCGATCACATCGACATTGGAACCATTCCTGACGCGCATCGTCACCTCGTCCTTCGCCAGTCTCCGCTTATTCCGCAGCTCCTGCTTTGAGTTACAAATGTGAGCAACCGCACCGGTATCAAATACCCAGGAGCTACTACGTGTACTGATAAGGTACACATCAATTACATGTATATCACATATACCTTTGGTGTTGCCGGCCTTCTTGTCCGCTAAGTATTTGGGGTAGTTCCGCTTCCAGTGACCACTTCTCTTGCAATAAAAACACTCAGCCTCGGGCTTGGGTCCATTCTTTGGCTTCTTCCCGGCAGCTTGCTTACTGGGCGCGGCAACTCCCTTGCCGTCCTTCTTGAAGTTCTTCTTACCCTTGCCTTTCTTGAACTTAGTGGTTTTATTCACCATCAACACTTGATGTTCCTTTTTGATTTCCACCTCTACTGATTTCAGCATTGAATATACCTCAGGAATGGTCTTTTCCATCCCCTGCATATTGAAGTTCATCACAAAGCTCTTGTAGCTTGGTGTAAGCGACTGAAGGATTCTGTCAATGATCGCGTCATCTGGGAGATTAACTCCTAGCTGAGTCAAGCGGTTATGCAACCCAGACATTTTGAGTATGTGCTCACTGACAGAACTATTTTCCTCCATCTTACAACTGAAGAATTTGTCGGAGACTTCATATCTCTCGACCCGGGCGTGAGCTTGGAAAACCATTTTCAGCTCTTCGAACATATCATATGCTCCATGTCTCTCAAAACGCTTTTGGAGCCCCGGTTCTAAGCTGTAAAGCATGCCGCACTGAACGAGGGAGTAATGATCAACACGTGACTGCCAAGCGTTCATAACGTCTTGGTTCTCTGGGATAGGTGCGTCACCTAGCGGTGCTTCTAGGACATAATCTTTCTTGGCAGCTATAAGGATGATCCTCAGGTTCCGGACCCGGTCCGTAAAGTTGCTGCCATCATCTTTTAGGTTGGTTTTCTCTAGGAACGCGTTGAAGTTGAGAACAACGTGGGCCATTTGATCTACAAGACATATTGTAAAGATTTTAGACTAAGTTCATGATAATTAAGTTCATCTAATCAAATTACTCAATGAACTCCCACTCAGATAGACATCCCTCCAGTCATCTAAGTGAAACATAATCCGAGTTAACTAGGCTGTGTCCGATCATCACGTGAGACGGAGTAGCCAACATCGGTGAACATCTACATGTTGATCATATCTTCTATACGACTCATGCTCGACCTTTCGGTCTTCCGTGTTCCGAGGCCACGTCTGTACATGCTAGGCTCGTCAAGCCAACCTAAGTGTATTGCGTGTGTAAATCTGGCTTACACCCGTTGTATTCGAACGTTAGAATCTATCACACCCGATCATCACGTGGTGCTTCGAAACAACAAACCTTCGCAATGGTGCACAGTTAGGGGGAACACTTTCTTGAAATTATTACGAGGGATCATCTTATTTAAGCTACCGTCGTTCTAAGCAAATAAGATGTAAAACATGATAAACATCACATGCAATCAAATAGTGACATGATATGGCCAATATCATTTGCTCCTTTTGATCTCCATCTTCGGGGCTCCATGATCATCGTTGTCACCGGCATGACACCATGATCTCCATCATCGTGTCTTCTTGAAGTTGTCTCGTCATCTATTACTTCTACTACTATGGCTAACGCTTTAGCAATAAAGTAAAGTAATTACATGACGTTTATGTTGACACACAGGTCATAAATAAATAAAGACAACTCCTATGGCTCCTGCCGGTTGTCATACTCATCGACATGCAAGTCGTGATTCCTATTACAAGAACATGATCATCTCATATATCACATATATCATTCATCACATCCTTTGGCCATATCACATCACAAAACACTTGCTGCAAAAACAAGTTAGACGTCCTCTAATTGTTGTTGCAAGTTTTTACGTGGTTGCTATAGGTTTCTAGCAAGAACGTTTCTTACCTACGCCAAGACCACAACGTGAATTGCCAATTTCTATTTACCCTTCATAAGGACCCTGTTCATCGAATCCGATCCGACTAAAGTGAGAGAGACAGACACCCGCCAGCCACCTTATGCAACTAGTGCATGTCAGTCGGTGGAACCAGTCTCACGTAAGCGTACGTGTAAGGTCGGTCCGGGCCGCTTCATCCCACAATGCCGCCGAATCAAGATAAGACTAGTAACGGCAAGATAATTGACAATGTCGACGCCCACAACTACTTTGTGTTCTACTCGTGCATAGAAACTACGCATAGACCTAGCTCATGATGCCACTGTTGGGGAACGTAGCAGAATTTTAAAATTTTCTACGCATCACCAAGATCAATCTATGGAGTCATCTAGCAACGAGGGAGAGAGGAGTGCATCTACATACCCTTGTAGATCACGCGCGGAAGCGTTCAAGAGAACGGGGTTGATGGAGTCGTACTCGACGTGATCCAAATCACCGATGACCAAGTGCCGAACGGACGGCACCTCCGCGTTCAACACACGTACGGTTGGGAAGACGTCTCCTCCAACTTGATCCAGCAAGGGGGAAGGAGAGGTTGATGAAGATCCAGCAGCACGACGGCGTCCGGACCATATATATAATCCCCAAAACTTTCCCGATGGCCGAAACCTGACTTCCTATATATAAATCTTCACCTCCGGACCATTCTGGAACTCCTCGTGACGTCCGGGATCTCATTCGGGACTCCGAACAACTTTCGGGTTACCGTATGCTAATATCTCTACAACCCTAGCGTCACCGAACCTTAAGTGTGTAGACCCTACGGGTTCGGGAGACATGCAGACATGACCGAGATGCCTCTCTGGTCAATAACCAACAGCGGGATCTGGATACCCATGTTGGCTCCCACATGCTCCGCGATGATCTCATCAGATGAAACATGATGTCGAGGATTCAATCAATCCGTATACAATTCCCTTTGTCAATCGGTATGTTACTTGCCCGAGACTCGATCGTCGGTATCCCAATACCTCGTTCAATCTCGTTACCGGCAAGTCACTTTACTCGTGCCGTAATGCATGATCCCGTGATCAACCACTTGGTCATATTGAGCTCATTATGATGATGCATTACCGAGTGGGCCCAGAGGTACCTCTCCGTCATACGGAGGGACAAATCCCAGTCTCGATTCGTGCCAACCCAACAGACACTTTCGGAGATACCTGTAGTGTACCTTTATAGTCACCCAGTTACGTTGTGACATTTGGCACACCCAAAGCACTCCTACGGTGTCCGGGAGTTGCACAATCTCATGGTCTAAGGAAATGATACTTGACATTCGGAAAAGCTACAACAAACGAACTACACGATCTTTGAGCTATGCTTAGGATTGGGTCTTGTCCATCACATCATTCTCCTAATGATGTGATCCCGTTATCAATGACATCCAATGTCCATAGTTAGGAAACCATGACTATCTTTTGATCAACGAGCTAGTCAACTAGAGGCTCACTAGGGACGTGTTGTGGTCTATGTATTCACACATGTATTACGATTTCCGGATAACACAATTATAGCATGAACAATAGACAATTATCATGAACAATGAAATATAATAATAACCATTTTATTATTGCCTCTAGGGCATATTTCCAACAACTACTTGGGCGCAAATGAAGGATGTCATGAGAGCATGCTGCGTGCCTACCTACTACAACTACAAACTCTTCAAGAAACTCCAACTACTCAAGCAAGGAACCAAGAGCGTTGAAGAGTACTACAAGGAAATGGAGATTGCAATGATATGAGCCAATGTCACGGAACATGATGAGCAAACTATGGCACATTTCTTGAATGGACTCAATCATCCCATCAAGAAAATCACCGACTTCCAACCATGATGTGACGGCGGCCCGATCTTTCGACGAGAGTGGAGATAATTATCGATTTGGTGGATTTCGACCTTGACGATACGGCTATACCGTACCCGACGATATGCCTCGACAATCGCAGAACCAATCTCCGATGGTTATTCTGCCATAGGCACGATAAATCTGAACAACGAGGTTCAAGTTCCTGCAAGCTACCAAAGAACCGGCAAGAACAAAAGTGAATTGCAACTGAAATTGCGGATAATAAACTGAGCACACGAACTAGATGAAAAGTTAGGGTTCCACTGTGGATGTGACAAAGCGGTAGTCCTACATGTCTCGTAGATGCGAATTGTAGCGATGGCTAGACAATACAATAAAACCCGAAGTCTAAACCTAACAATAGCTAACTATTTATTAGCGTACAACCGCCGCCCTCCCTGCGCCTCGGCGTGTCCCATCTGGACAGATACGGTCGAAGCAAATATCCATCAGGAGCCGGCCCGCATGGGAGGCGTGCATGGCCTGGCCGCATTAATTTATTGGCCCATTGTTGCAATCCTCGGCCATCAAAAGTTCTGACCCATGTACGTGGCTGGTTTTGCTCTTATGGTCTTGTGGGTGTTGCATGCATGATGCACAGTCTGGCAGGGGACGTGCATGCAAGTGCTACTCCTTGTAGATTTAAACATGTATCTTCATTTTCCACCTCTAAGTAAGCCTCTTTCGGTCTTTATTTCTGATGTTTAATTTCCGCGTGCGCGCACATATTTTCTGTGTCTTCATCTCACATCTTGACACGTGGCTTGTACAAGTACTCCATAATTCTGCATGTAATAAAAAGAGGTGTTGTATCTTTGTTTTCGACCATAAAACAATACATGAAATTGTTAATAGAAATCACCTTTTAAAATATATATTATTTTCAACCATAATTCTGCGTTATTTTTGGTCGTATCCATAGATGTCATGTCCACATCATCCTCCCTTTCTTGAAAACAAAGCCGTCCTCGGCTTTGGATAATCTGGAAATGTACGAACAAAAGAGAGAAGGTGTATTCATGGTATATGTATATGTCATTCGTTTTTATTCCTCTCATAGGTGGTAGCCCTGGTGGTACTTCCTTTGAGAAAACATCATGATACTCTTGCAAAAGGTTAGCGACAACATGAGGCAAAGAAGGAGGCATGTCTCCTCAAACGAATACAAAACTTCTTTGCAAATAAGAGCATAACATTCATCTATTTGAACATCTAGGTTAAAAATTGCAGCACTTTTAGTTCTTGCACGTGACAAATGCATAGGTGGATCCATCAAAAGAGAATACAAAGAATTAACATTAGATATTCTAGCAATTACTTCATCATGTTTAACCAATTGTATGCAATCCAAATCAGATTCTAGTATTAAGTCACATGGTTCAACAAAGGTGGCCTTTAATTCATTGGGTGCACTCAAATCAACGAGGGAATCAATTTTAGCAGTTGATGCACGCAAAACAATAGGTGTTTCGGTTGTTTGATCACACAATTTACCCAAGGTAGCAACACAATTATACATAACAACTCGTGTGATCAGAACAGATGGCATTTCATTTAACCGAACACATGAGGCTTTTAATTCATTATGACATACAACAGTCTCATGTGGAATGGTAGATTCACATGGGAAACTTAAATGAGCAAGATGATCATTTAGAAGAGGTGGTGTGAGCGAATCAGTACCTTCATCGTTACCTTGTAGTCCTCGTGCATATGAAGTAAGAACGATCGGTGGCGATAACTCAAAAACTTCATGTGGCACAATCATAGTTGGTGGTGTAGCGGAGGAAGTAACCTTGTTTGATGGGGATTCCATCGCACGCTTGTTCGTCATGTATACACGTCCTCTTATCTTCTGCTCAGCTTTACAGGCAAGACGAAACAAATGGTCGACATAATACAATTCTTCATGCATTATTATGTCTTGTATATCATGATTTAAACCTCTCCAAAATCTATTCAGAAGATCTTCTTCACATTCTTCTAAGACACAACGAAAGAAAGCGGTACACAAATTATCGTAATATGCTTCAACAGTGTTATTGCCTTGTACTAAGCATTGCAATTTTCTAAGAAAATCACTAGCATGGTATGAAGGAACAAATCGGTTTCGCATGATGAGTTTTAAAGCTTTCCAAGTAGCGGGTCTATTATAAATATTTTCTTTGCAATAATTTCTCCACCAAACTGAAGCAAAACCGAAAAAGCTTTTAGTGACATCATTTATTTTCTTATGCTCAGAAAAATCATGGCTACCAATTATTTCTTCTACCTCAATTTCCCAATCAATATATGAATCAGAGTCATATTTACCCTCAAAAATTGGCAAAGAGGTAACCTGATGATGTGTGTTTCTACGATGATGTAGATCATGTGACGGTCGTTGTACCTTTTGTGGTCGGTAAGAGTGATCTGTATCAAAATGTGGCAAGGGATCTCCCACAATAGACGCAACCCAACCATTGACTGTTCTAGAATTTGCCATGGTTAGTACCACACAAAAAACAAAATCACAAGTATAATGTTCCTATGGTACTACTCGGAGGTGGTGGGAAAATTCTCTCAACACTCTAGCAATCACCAAGCTCTTACCAGTTCTTACCGTACTGCAGTGGTTGTCGGCCGTTGGCGATGTCAAAATTGATCAAAAGATTGATATAGCGATTACCAAGTGACCGAACAAGGTGCAATATAGGAAGTGGAGCTTGGTGAAGGTTTCCTCAACTCACAATATGTGGCACAATGAAGCAAAAAGTAATGCAAGTTGAATAATTGCTCAAACTCCTAACTAGTGCTGGCAGTCGACTAGCAAGAGAGAAAACAATCTAAGCCCATATACTGAATCAAGCGAGTGGAAACGGATGAAAATTTGAGAGCTCTAAATAGCTGGATATAAGTGAGGTATAAACGCAGTGTAGGTGCAACCACGAATAGAAAGAAGTCCAACAAGTATTACTTATATGAACAGACTAAAAGTCAGAATAGTAAAAGAAATTGTCCTGTAGAGCAGAGACGATTCTGAACGTCAAAAGAAAGGACGATTCTGAACGTGAAAAGAAAGTGCACAAAAGTGCTAGCCGGACTGAACTTTGTAACCTTTTTTTAATACTTTTTCTTGTCTTTTTTTCTTTCTCTTTTTTTCCTTTTTTCCTTTTGCAGGCCGATCACTAGCATAAGTAGAAGTCACGTACACAGTTTAGTCTCACAGAGACTTGGAAGGATTCTTGGCGTTGAAACTTGTGCTACTAGAGCTGCAAAAGCTAATCAAATAAAACAAGGCAATGTCCTTACGGTGATGCTACCTGCATGCAAGATCGTGCAAACAATTCAGTGGGCCGACAGTGGTGGACTGCAGAGGGCACGGCGGCGTTCGATAGCAGAGGAAACAGTGGTGGCAGGTGGACGTGCAGTGTGTGTGTGGGTGGAAGGATGGATGGCCGGACGCGCGGTGTCAGACACGAATGATCGTGTGTTTGGCCGTTCACGTAAGCTGCCGTTGTGCGTGCGATGATAGAATCAATGCCTGATAAAAATATAGTGAACAAAAGAGGATTGATCTAGTAGATATTTTCTTCCCCAACGAATCTAAACCAGCACTAATTCTAAGATGAATGTAAACAAAAATTCAACTCGCAAATACGAGATGCAAAAATTGCTAAAGGCTAAGAAGATAGGTGTAAAGGATGAACTAATCTTTTTTTTTTGGCTTTTTCATGGGTTATAGGGCAGAAAATAACTAATCCAAGAAAACTATAAATCTCTCACCGATGAACCTGAAAACAGATACCACTTGATGTGACGGCGGCTTAATCTTTCGATGAGAGTGGAGATAATTATCGATTTGGTAGATTTTGACCTTGACGATCCGGCTATACCGTACCCGACGATACGCCTCGACAATCGGTAAGCCAATCTCCGATGATTATTGACCTTGCCGTTGGCACGATCAACCTAAAACAATACATGAAATTATTAATAGAAATCATCTTTAAAATATATATTATTTTCAACCATAATTCTGCGTTATTTTTGGTCGTATCCATAGATGTCAGGTCCACATCAAACCATACTCGAACCTCATCGAGCTAGTGCATCAAGCTACCAAAGCGGAACGTCAAGTGCAAGAACTTTGCTCCAAGATCCAATTGCCCAAGACGAAGCACCCACATCCCTACAAAGTTCAATGGCTAAGCTACTCCGGCACTATTCAAGTCGAGCATATAGTGCAAGTATCCTTCAAAATCGAAGCTTACGAAGACACTTTGGAGTGTGATGTCGTTCCAATGACCGTTTTCCACCTTCTTCTTGGTCGACCATGGCAATTTGATGGAGGTGTTACCCACAATGGCCGAACGAACCACCACATCTTCAAGATCAAAGGAAAGGAGTACACACTTCGCCCTATGTCTCCACGCCAAGTGATCGCCGACAAGCAAGCCACCCATCATGGAGAGAAGAGTGAGAGAGCGAACCAACAAAAAGAGAGTGAGTGCCACAAGCCCAAATCGAGTGCCTCTGCGATGAGCGAAAAGAAGCACTTCATTCTATTTGCCACCAAATGTGAGATAAGAGAAGTGTGTGAGAACCCATCTAGTGTGATACACTACATCCTTTTGTGCAAGGACGACGCACCACAAGCTAACACCTCTCACACTCTACCTTTAGTGTTACCTTCTCTTTTGCAGGAATTCCAAGATGTTTTCCCCGACGAGCTACCTCCGGGACTATCTCCACTATGAGGCATTGAGCACCGCATCGACCTCATCCCCGGAGCACCTCTTCCGAACAAAGCTCCCTACCGAGTCAACCCCGAAGAAACCAAAGAAATACAAAGGCAAGTAAAACATCTCATAGATCATGGACATGTGCGTGAAAGTTTGAGTCCTTGTGCCGTTCCGGTCATTCTTGTGCCAAAACGAGACGGTAGCTTTAGCATGGTGTTCTGATTGTAGACCTATCAATGTTATCACCATTCGCTATAGGTATCCCATTCCGCGCCTTGATGATATGCTTTATGAACTTAGTGGTGCCACTATATTTTCCAAAATTGATCTTAAAAGTGGTTACTATCAAATCCGCATACAAGAGGGTGATGAATGGAAAACCGCTTTCAAAACAAAGTTTGGTTTGTACGAGTGGTTAGTCATGCCTATGGGTTTATTGGAAGCACCGGGTACTTTCATGCATCTTATGAATTATGTGTTTCACCCTTACATTGGTGAGTTTGTTGTGGTCTACTTCGATGATATCCTTGTTTATAGCAAATCTCCCAAAGATCATGTCACCCATGTTCGAACCGTTTTGCAAACTCTTCGAAAAGAGCGTCTCTATGCTAACATGTAAAAGTGCCTTTTTGGCGTTGATAAGCTCGTTTTCTTGGGTTTTGTTGTTTCCTCTAAGGGTGTTCATGTTGATGACTCCAAGATCAATGCTATTAAAACTTGTCGACAACCAACCAACTTGCATCAAGTGTGTAGCTTCCTTGGTTTAGCCGGTTTCTACCGTAGATTTGTGAAGGAATTTAGCACCATTGCTTCACCTTTGCATGCTTTGAGCAAGAAAAATGCGCCTTTTGTTTGGGGACCATCCCAAGATACTGCTTTCAATGAGCTTAAGAATTTTCTTACTCATGCTCCCGTGCTTGCTTTACCCAAATTTGACAAACCCTTTGAGATTCATTGCGATGCTAGTGGTAATGGCATAGGAGGTGTGTTAACACAAGAGAAGCGCCCCATAGCTTACTTTAGTGAGAAACTTTCCGGAGTGCAACTCAATTACCCCATCTATGACAAAGAGTTATATGATTTAGTGCAAGTTTTGCATGAATGGGAACATTATCTTCGCCCTGA
This sequence comes from Triticum urartu, assembly GCF_003073215.2. NCBI lineage: Eukaryota > Viridiplantae > Streptophyta > Magnoliopsida > Poales > Poaceae > Triticum > Triticum urartu. Next base: position 124,938,081 of record NC_053022.1, read on the forward strand.
TGAATTTATCATCCATACCAATCATGAAACGCTTAAATACCTTAAGGGTCAAACTAAGTTGAACAAGCGTCATGCTAAATGGAGTGAATTCATTGAGTCTTTTCCTTATGTCATCAAGTACATCAAAGGTAAGGAAAATGTTGTGGCGGACGCTCTTTCCCGCATATGCATGCTTGTTACTCAACTTGAATTGGATGTCATTGGCTTTGAGCACATAAAAGACTTCTATGAGCATGATCCCACTTTTGCTATTCCCTATGCCAAGTGTTTGACGCATACCTCTTGGGAACGCTATTACATCAAAGATGTATATCTCATGAGAGCTAACAAACTTTGCATCCCCGAGTCTTCTCTTTGTTTGTTGCTTTTGCAGGAATCTCATGGAGGAGGACTAATGGGACATTTTGGACGACAAGACTTTTGCTACGCTCTCCAAGAACTATTATTGGCCCAAGATGTTTCGCGAAGTAAACCGCTTCACCAACCGATGCTCTACATGTCGCAAAGCTAAGTCTAAAGCTCAATCCCATGGACTTTATATGACTCTCCCAATTCCATATCAACCATGGGAAGATATTAGCATGGATTTTGTACTTGGATTGCCTAGAACTAGAAATGGAAAGGATTCGGTATTTGTTGTTGTGGACCGATTCTCTAAGATGGCACATTTCATTCCTTGCAACAAGATAGACGATGCTTCACATGTTGCCAATCTCTTTTGTAGGGAAATCTTACAACTACATGGAGTGCCAAAGACGATTGTCTCGGACTGCGATGCCAAGTTCTTGAGTTTCTTTTGTAAGACCCTATGCGCCCAGCTCGGAATCAAGCTACTCCTCTCCACGGCTTACCATCCTCAAACCGACGGCCAAACGGAGGTGACCAACCGCACACTCTCCGATCTACTTCGCGTGCTAATCAAGAAGAACATCAAGGAGTGGGAGGAGTGTCTACCTATCACCGAGTTCGCCTACAACCGCGCAAGACACTCAACTACTGGCAAGTCCCCCTTCAAGGTCGTCTACGGTTTCAACACATTGTCCCCTTTGGACATTCTCCCTCTACCACTACAAGAGCGCATCAAAATGGACGCAAGTGCATGTGTGAACCATCTCAAGAAGGTGCATGAAGATACAAGGCACACCATCGAGCGCCAAGTACAACGACTTGTGACCAGACTCAACATCAACAAGCACCCCATGGTGTTCAACATTGGAGATCTTGTGTGGCTACACCTTCGCAAGGACCGCTTCCCCAATGAACGCAAGTCCAAACTTCGACCCCGAGCGGATGGACCCTTCAAGGTGCTTGAACGCTACAACAACAACAATAGCTACAAGATCGACATTACACGTGACAAGTACTCCATGAGCGATATCTTCAATGTCAAAAGATCTCTCGCCCTACCATGGTGATGAGGATTTCGATCCGAGGACGGATCCTCCCCAAGGGAGGGGAGATGATGCGGAGCATCCTACGGTCATCCCCATGGATCTACCATCGTCTCACGAAGTGCCAAGAGGACTGTTGTGGATCTAAGACTGACAGTAGAATGGGGGTAGGTATGAGGAGGCAAGATCCTAGCTATGGCAAAGTTGTACACACAAGTTTTACGAGTTCAGGCCCTTCGCAGAGGAAGTAACAACCCTACGTCTCGGTGCCCGGAGGCGGTCGACTGGATTATGTGTGTGTGTGTGTGTTACAGGGGGTGCGAACCCTTGTCCCAGAGGAGGGGGTGGCTTACATAGAGTGTGCCAAGACACCAGCTCCACTCCGTTACACAGGGTTCAATGTACATAAAGATGAGGCATTAGTGGTAACACCAGCCTTAAATGCCTTAATGGCCTTAAAGATTACAAAGTGAACGCTCATCCGTTGCCGTTCCAGATGACTCCTGGTCTTCAATAGGTCGAGTGGATTCTTGTATGGTCGAGTGGTCGATTGGTCGAGCGACTTCAGGAAGGAGGGGTCTCCGAGTAGCTGATCTGTCTAGTGGATTGCACTTGACACCTTTGTTGGGCCCTCCCTGTGGTCTCTTGAGCTTCTTTGCTTCTATGACAGTGACCTTGGATAGGACGTATAGGCCAGGCCTATGACCCTACCCCAGGTCTATATCATCATAATTATCCCCCGAATGGATTGAGGTCCGAGTGAAAAGAAGGTTGAAGTTGATCTTGCTTCGACCCTTGCACTTCACAACTATCCATGTTTGAACGGAGGTCTATGTTGGAACTTTGGCTTTGTTTCAGCTGCCTTGATCGATTCAGAAGTTGCCGATTGGATTTTTAACGTCATCTGTCGAGTGTTGATTTTGACGCGAAATCTTTGACGCAATTGGTTACGGCGTATCCCGGAAGGATTCAAAATTTCGGGAAAGTGCACGGGGCGGAGCGCACCGTGGTAAGCGGGGTGGATAAACATGAACGTTTCGATTTCTGCACCACCTTTTCGCCAAGTATCCCGCGTGCGACTGTTGAGGAATTTGACAGGATTGCCCGGGCCCATGCGTCAGCCACCCGAAAGTGGGCCTTTAAAAGTGACGAGGCCGAGGCGCCTGCACTGTGCGCGTCCATTCTCCTTCTTCGCTCTATCTATCCACCGCATCCGGCTCCTCCGCTCTCGACGCCGCCGTTCCGCCACCATGGGGAAGGAAAAGACGGAGGCGCTGGAACACGCGAAGGCGACGGGGGAGGCAAAAGGCAAGAATATGAATCGGGGGTCGTCGTCGCGGTCGGGGCTGCCGCCGGGTTGGATCCAGGGCGATTGGATCCAATCCTCGATTCGGCAGGAGGATTTGGATGAGCTGGCTGAGTCCGGGCTAATCGTCCATAAAGCTGCGCGTTTGCCGGAGGGGGAGATGGAGCCACAGCCGTGACAGGGTGAGTGTATTCTGCTCGCCACCAATGTCGACCGCGGTTTCTCGCTTCCTCCGCACCCTTTTTTCCGGGGTTTCTTGAATTTCTTCAGGGCCCAACTCCATCATTTTTCTCCCAACACCATCTCATATCTTGCCGCGTTAGTGTCCATGTGCGAGAATTTCTTGGGGTGTGGACCGCACTAGGGTCTTTTCAAGCACATTTTCACCATCCGCTCCCAAATGGTGAAGAAAGCAAATTCGACTGAGAAGTTGTCAGTACAGTACTCACGGTCGAGCGGGAAGAAGAAGGAAAAGCATATAAAGTTCAGCGCCCAGTATACTATGTTTCTGAAGTTCTGACTCCATCCAAGCAAAGATATCCACATTATCAGAAGCTTGTTTATGGGATTTACATGACCACGAAGAAGGTTGCACGCTATTTCTCTGATCACTCCATTACAGTCATCAGTGACGCACCATTGTCAGAAATTCTGAACAACAGAGATGCAACTGGTCGAGTGGCAAAGTGGGCGATTGAACTCCTTCCCTTGGATATCAAGTTTGAGGCAAAGAAAGCTATCAAGTCCCAAGCAATAGCAAATTTCCTCGCCGAGTGGGTCGAACAGCAACTGCCGACTCAGATTCACTCGGAGCATTGGACCATGTTCTTTGATGGATCCAAGATGCTGAATGGTTCCGGTGCTGGGGTGGTATTGGTATCCCCCCGAGGTGAAAAACTCAGCTATGTTCTCTAGATTCATTTTGACTCCTCCAACAATGAAGCTGAATATGAAGCACTTCTGTACGGGTTGCGTATGGCCATTTCACTCGGCGTCCGTCGCCTTATGGTCTACACTCGGATTTGGTGGTTAATCAAGTAATGAAGGAGTGGGACGTCAGAAGCCCGACTATGACTGGCTATTGTAATGCAGTGAGGAAGTTAAAGAAGAAGTTTGAAGGGTTAGAGCTCCATCACATACCCCGGCTGAAAAATCAAGCAGCTGATGATTTGGAAAAGATAGGTTCCAAGAGGGAGGCCATTCCCAGCAATGTGTTTTTGGAACATATTCATACAATTTCAGTTCAGGAAGACCCTTTCACTGAAGAGCCCCCACAACCAATGAGTGCCACTGATCGGACTGAAGTCGAAGTCCCAGCCATGGTCGACTTGATCATGGAGGTTTTGGTCATCACTCCCGACTGGACAGTACCGTACATCGCGTACATTCTTAGGAAGGAACTCTGAGAGGATGAAGAAGAGGCTCGACAGATCGTCCGTCGATCCAAAGCCTTTACTATGATGAGAGGACAACTGTACAGAGAAAGTGTAACTGGAGTCAGTCAGAAATGCATAACACCAGAAGAAGGTCGATTGATCCTCAACGACATCCACTCGGGGACTTGTGGTCACCATGCGTCTTCTCGGACCATTGTGGCCAAAGCATACCGAGCAGGATTTTATTGGCCATGAGAAAATGAGATGGGAAAAGAAATAGTCGACAAATGTGAAGGTTGCCAGTTTTACTCCAACATGTCTCACAAGCCTGCATCAGCCCTGAAGACCATTCCACTCGTTTGGCCCTTTGCTGTTTGGGGATTGGATATGGTTGGACCTCTGAGGACTGGTAGGAGAGGCTTCACTCATGTGCTCGTGGCAGTCGACAAGTTCACCAAATGGATTGAAGCCAAGCCTATCAAAAATCTTGAAGCCAGTACTGCTGTCAGCTTCATTAGAGAGTTAACATTCAGATATGGTGTTCTGCACAACATCATCACTGACAATGGGTCGAACTTCGATTCTGATGAGTTCAGAGCCTTCAGCGCTTCCCAAGGCACTCGAGTCGACTATGCTTTAGTCGCACACCCCCAGTCGAATGGACAAGTTGAAAGAGCAAACGAATTGAGTCTCAAAGGACTGAAACCTCGATTGATGCGTGATCTCAAGCATGCGTCTAGCGCCTGGGTCGATGAACTTCCATCAGTGCTTTGGGGATTGAGGACAACTCCTAATCGGTCGACTGGCCGAACTCCATTCTTCTTGGTCTATGGAGTTGAAGCTATACTTCCGAGTGACTTGCTTCACAATGCGCCCCGAGTCGAGCTTTTCTCAGAAGATGAAGCAGGACATGCTCGGCAAGACGCAATTGATCTCTTGGAATAGGAAAGAGAGATGGCCCTGATCCGGTCGACCATTTATCAACAAGACCTGCGTCGATTCCACGCCAGAAACGTGAGGGGTCGAGCATTTCAAGAGGGAGACTTGGTTCTTCGAGTGGATCAGCAGAAACCTCACAAGCTCGCTCCTGCTTGGGAAGGCCCCTTCATTGTCACCAGAGTGCTCCACAATGGAGCATACCATCTTTACAATGTCGAGCACAAGAAAGACGAGCCACACGCTTGGAATGCGGAGCTGCTTCGCCCCTTTTACACTTAAAAGCACTCAGACTGTTGAGATGTAATAAGAAATACCCTCTAGTTTGATTATCAAAGGCACAATTTACAGTCTCCTGAATGATTGTTGTTCCTTTTTTATATGTTCTAAATCCCCTAGTGGGTGCCTTAGATGCGAATCCGTTTCGCCTAAGTTTAAAAAATCCTGTCGAGTGAAGAGAAGGCCTCTCACTCGGAGGCTTAGCTGCGAATCCGTTTCGCCTAAGTTTTAAAAAAAATCCTACTGAGTGGTGAGCAAGCCTCTCACTCGGGGGCTTAGCTGCAGTCCACACTACAAAAAAAATACACATCCGTGACATTTTGGGCTGAACGAATTTTTTTTCTGTCATACATACACTTCTATGACGATAATTGTGGCAAAACCTGGTATCATCATAGATGTGGTGGGCTCCTACTTCTATGACAAAAAATCCTGACAGAAAATGGGCTTTTCGTCCTGGGCGGGCCGGAGACGTAGCCGCATGAAATTCTTTGGGCCGTCCATGACGGAAAAAACCGTGGTAGAAGCGAGGGGGAGGAAAATTTCGGAGAGTTCCCGGTTATGGTGGGAGGTCGGGGGCCAAGCGATGCTCGTTTCTCTCGTACACGTACGCACGTGTGTGCGAAGCTTTGGCTCTAACTGAACCCGAGCGAGGCGTTGGGCTCTAACTAAACCCGAGCAATTGCACTACAGGCTACGCATTACTGAACCTGAGCGATCGATCGATGGCTGTTAACTGAACCCGATCGAGCGATTCCTTTGCTACTATTGCTAACTGAAGCCGATCGATGCTGCCTCTGGGATGAACAATGAGCGTTGCGGGGGGGGGGGGGGGGGGGGGTTGGATGAACAGTGAGCGGTGGTGTTGCCTCTGGATGAATAGGACCCCGTGGTGTGGAGGGCTGGATGAACAGTAGACGGTGGAGGGGTGCCCATGGAGGGGTGGTTGAACAGGACCCCGCGGTGTGGAGGGCTGGATGAACAGTAGACGGTGGAGGGGTGCCCGTGGAGGGGTGGTTGAACAGTAGCCGGTGGAGTAGCGCGCGGTGGAGGCTGGATGAATAGGAGCCCATGGAGGCTGGAGGAGGTCGACGGTACCCCGTGGAGGCTGGAGGAGGTCGAGGGTGGAGATGAACAGTATCCCGTGGAGTCCCGTTTTGCGGTACGCCACACCACTCCCGATGAACAGGACCCCCGTTTCGACCGTAGGAGGTCTGTTTCGTCCGTTTTGCGGTACGACACACCCCTCCCGACCAACAGGACTCCCGTTTCGATCGTAGGAGGTCCGTTTCGTTCGTTTTGTGGTACGCCAGACCCCTCCCGATCAACAGGACCCCCGTTTCAATCGTAGGAGGTCCGTTTCGTCTGTTTTGCGGTACGCCAGACCCCTCTCGATGAACATGACCCCGTTTCGAACGTGGCCGGTCGAACACAAGGCCGTTTCCTCCGTTTTGCGGTACGCCAGGCCTCGTTTCCATTGCTTGTTCCGTCCAAGCCCTCCCGATGAACACGACCACGCATTCCGTTCCGACCCAGCCAGTTGGCTCCCATGCGTTCTGTTGCCTCCCGATGAACACGACACATTACGTTGCCTCCCCATGAACACGACGCATTCCGTTGCCTTCCCATGAACATGACGACGACGCTGTTTTTTCCGTTCCGACCCAGCCATGTCAACTTGCCCTCGCCGTACGTATGCGCGAGTAGGCGTTCGAGACCCCGCCCGTATGTACACATACGTGGCCGTATTTTCTTTCTTGCACCCTGGCCGCTGTACGTACGTGTACATGCTACGTGCGCGCCTCTACTACGACACGTGCGCGCCTCTACATCCACCAGTATATATGTACATACACGTTCGCGACCAGAATGACAACGCTACGTACGCTTCGACCAGGTGGGTCCCGACTGTCAGGCAGTTCCTTGCGTGCGAAGATGTAGTTGGTGGGTCCCAGCAGTCAGGGGGCGAACCATTTTTTTTGCCCGGACGCACTTCCTTGCATGCGAAGGTGTAGCTGGTGGGTCCCAGCAGTCAGGGCGGAAATGTTTTTTTCGTGAAATACGGTGGCCTGTCCGGTGGGTCCCCGCTGTCAGGTGGAGGAATAATTATTTTGCGCATAATAAGGAGGCACTTCCTTGTTGCAGTTGTGGACCCAGCTGTCAGCGTCTCCACGCACAGTACTCTTCCGATGTAAGTCGGTTGTTGACCACATTGACCACGCCGCGCTAAGAGCACCACGACGATGGACGACGGCGAGGCCTAGGAAGGGGATGACACGGAGGCAGGGAAGACTCGGCAGTTGTTTCCCACGCGGAGGGGAGTACGACTGTACGAGGGTTTACTGGTTCGTCTGCCGTCGCCGGAGAATAATAGCAGGTGTGGGTGAGTAGAGGGATGACTAGGCCAGCGATGGGAGTACGGTGAGGCGGTGAGGCCTGCGCGGCAGCACAGCCGGCCGCGGGGAGGAGGGAGCAGGTAGTCTCGCCGGTGCTTGTTTGAGCGGCTGGAGCAGGAAGAGCAGAGATTGAAGAAGCACGACGGCCGTTGGATGGACATCCAACAGTCAGTGCTTGTGCGTCAACCTTTTTTTTAGGAAAGCCTCAAATCTATGGAAAATAGCATACAACCCATCTGCCATTATTTCTAATAATTTACAGCCCATTTGCTAATTCTTAAGGTTTTTTTGGAGCCCCTATTCTTTTTGCTAGCATTACAACCCATATTGTGGCCATGGTTAAAAAATTATACGAATTTTTTCATATTTCGGTGCGGTCCGAACTGTTTTTAATCCCGAAATTTTGACTCATATTCAAACTGATTTTAAAAATAAATGTATATCAATATAAAATCCAACAAATTCTCCACACATAAAAATTAATGTAATTTAAAATCTTGAAATGAAAAAAAAGATATTTGAAACTAATTGCCGGTTTGATGTGTTTTAAAAATGTACATCCCATTTCTCATTACTGATGGGCCATTTTCTCGGCCAGCCGAATGAAAGCTCTCCTCATCTTGAAAGATTTGTAGCCCAACAGGCCTGACAAAGCGACTTACTTGGCAAATCACAAAAAAACTAGGTTGTGGCCGTGGACCCAGCTGTCAGCCTCTCCACGTACAGTACTCTTTCGATGGAAGTCGTTCCTTGACCACGTTGACCACGCCGTGCGGAAAGCACCACGGCGGTGGACGACGGCGAGGCCTAGGAAGGGGACGACGCAGAGCCGGGGAGGACGCGGCAGTGGAAGCCCGCGCGGAGAGGAGTACAAGGGTTCACTGTTTCGGCTGCGGTGTGAGGCTACCGTCGCCGCAGGGCCTAGCCAGCGGTGGGAATAATAGGGGGCGGTGAGGCCTCTGCGGCAGTACAGCCGGCCACGGGAGGCAGGAGCATGCGACACGACCGACGCTGCTTTGGGCGGCTGGAGCAAGAAGACCAGAGGTTGAAGAAGCACTACGGCCGTTGGATGGACATCGTACGGTCACTGGTGCTAGAATCGTTCATATTGACTAAGTTGACAAAACCCTTCGTCCCCGTCAACTTAGTAGGCCCACAAGTCATCCTCCCACCAAGGTGGGTCCCAGCTAGCCATGGGAGTATTCATTTTTTTGTGCGTAATAAGGAGGCACTTCTGGTGGGTCCGAGCTGACAGTGGGGGAAACGTTTTTTTTGCGAAATACGGTGGCCCGTCCGGTGGGTCCCAGCAGTCAGAGGGAAATGATTTTTTTCGCAAAATACTGGTGGTCCGTCCGGTGGGTCCCTGCTGTCAAGTGGAGGAATAATTATTTTTCGCGTAATAAGGAGGCATTTCCTTGCGGCTGCCGTGGACCCAGCTGTCAGCCTCTCCACGTATAGTACTCCTCCGATGGAAGTCGGTCGTTGACCACATTGACCACGCCGCGCCGAGAGCACCACGGCGGTGGACGACGACGAGGCCTAGGAAGGGGACGACGCGGAGCCGGGCAAGACGCGACAGTGGATGCCCACGCGGAGAGGAGTACGAGCATTCACTGGTTCGACTATGGTGTGAGGCTTCCATCACCGCAGAATAACAGGGGTGTGGGTGAGTGGAGGGATGGCCTGGCCAGTGGTGGGAGTAGTATGGGGGCGGTGAGGCCTCCGCGGTAGCACAGCCGGCCACATGAGGTAGGAGCAGGCGGCACGACCGGCGCTGCTTTGGGCAGCTGGAGCAACAAGACCAGAGGTTGAAGAAGCACTATGGCCGTTGGATGGACTTCATACGATCACTGGAGTATTGACTAAGTTGACAAAGCCCTCCGTCCCCGTCAACTTAGTAGGCCCACAAGTCAGCCCAACAATATGGTGGGTCCCAGCTAGCAGGGGGGTATTCATTTTTTTGGGCGTAATAAGGAGGCACTTCCTTGCGTGCGAAGATATAGCTGGTGGGTCTGACCTGTTAGTGGGGGGAACGTTTTTTTCGCGAAATACAGAGGCCCTACCTGTGGGTCCTAGCTGTCAGGTGGAGGAATCATTATTTTGCACGTAATAAGGAGGCATTTCCTTGCGTGCGGTCATGGACCCAGCTGTCAGCCTCTCTACGTACAGTCCACTTCCGATGGATGTCGTTCATTGACCACGTTGACCATGCCGCGCCGAGAGCACCAGGGCGATGGACGACGGCGAGGCCTAGGAAGGGAACGACACGGAGGCAGGGAAGACTCAGCAGTTGTTTCCCATGCGAAGGAGTATGAGGGTTTACTGGTTCGTCTGCCGTCGCCGGAGAATAACAGCATGTGTGGTGAGTAGAGGGATGGCTAGGCCAGCAATGGGAGTACGGTGGGGCCGTGAGGCCTGCGCGGCAGCATAGCCGGCCGCGGGAGGAGGGAGCAGGCAGTCCCGCCGGCGCTTGTTTGAGCGGTTGGAGCATGAAGAGCAGAGATTGAAGAAGCACGACAGCCGTTGGATGGACATCCAACAATCACTGCTCTCGTGTGTTGACTAAGTTGACAGGGCGTTGCGTGTGCGTCAACCTTTTTTTATGAAAGCATATGCGTCAACCTGTAGTAGGCGCACAAGTCAGCCTCAAATCTGTGGAAAACAGCATACATCCCATCTACCATTATTTCTAATAATGTACATCCCATTTGCTAATTCTTAAGAATTTTTTTGGAGCCCATCATCTTTTTGTTAGTATTACACCCCATATTGTGGCCACGGTTAAAAAGTATACGAAATTTTGCATATTTCGGTGTGGTCAACTGTTTTTAATCCAGAAATATCGATTCACATTCAAACTATTTTGAAAAACAATTTATATAAATATAAAATCCAAATAATTGTCCACGCATAAAAATCAATGGAATTTAAGATCTTGTAATGAAAAAAATTTGAAACTAATTCCCGGTTTGATGTGTTTTAAAAATGTACAACCCATTTCTGGGCAAACCGAATGAAACTCTCCTCGTCTTGATAGATTTGCAGCCCAGCAGGGCCGATAAAGCAAGTAGGCCTTCTTTGGGTATTTTCTTAAAAAAAATAGAACTGGGCTAGCCATTTTCAGCAAGAAAAAATACAACTGGGCTCATGATGTGGTAAACATAAATAAAACCCTGGCTAGACGGGCCACAACCCCCGCACAGCCCCGTTGTTACCCTGATCCGTCGCTAAAACTAGTATAAATAACAACTGCTTGTTCCTAAAAAAAACTGCGCGACTTGCTGGGTCCCTGGTGTCAGCCGCTCGTAGTGTAATTCTCTCGTTTATTGACTATGTTGACAATGGCGTGAGCCCCAGATGTCCAACCATTAGGAGGAACCATATTTTTTGGCTTGTACTATAGATGCACTTGCTTGCGTACTGCCATGACGCTGGTGGGTCCCTACTGTCATCCTCTCCACGTACAGTCATCTCCTTATTCCTCTTGGTTGTTGATGACGTTGACAACGCAAGAGGGCGGCGCACCACGCACGGCAAGGGAACCAAGGCCGCAAGGCGGAGGACAACGGCGAGGCCTCGGACGGAACGAACAGGAGCCGTTGAAGATGCGCCGGTCCAGTCACAGGCGGAGGGGAGTACGGGGGTTGACTGGTTCAGGCGCGGGTGCGTGTTGGGTCTGACATCGCCGGAGAATAACAGGACGTGTGGGGGAATAGAGGGAGGGACTGGCCAACGTTGGAGGGTACGTACGGTAGGGCGGTGGAGGCGCAGCCAACCATGGGAGGCGGGAGCAGGCGGAGCCGACGGGGTGGTTTGGTTTGGGCAGCTGGAGGAAGAAGAAGACAAGAGATAGAAGATACACGATAGATGTTGGATGTCAATCCAACGGCTGGTAGGCAGAATCGTTTGTTGACTAGCTAGTAAGTCGACACCACCTTGGATAGGCTATTTCCTCGCGGGTCCCAAATGTCAGAATCTAAATCTGTCACGGTCCTGCATCCTTTCCTATGAAAATTTACAGCCCATTTGATGTGCTAGTTCAAAATAAGTTTGTGGGTGCTGGTGGGGGCTAATCACTTGGCTTCTGTAATGCACAGTGAGCTCAAGCAGCCAGCGAGAGTGATGTTATTTCCCTTGGTTGGGATTTGTTACAATATTTCACTCTAAATTAAACGAATGGCAAGCCATTTGCCTTGTTTTAAAGAAAATATGACAGTCATAGCCGAGTTGAAAAGGGCAGGAACATCTAACTCCAGCTTACAAACTATACAAAAGCACGAGGGTTAATTGTTCATCAGGTTTACAAAAAAACCCAGATTGAAAGGGCAACAACATCTAACTCCAGCACTGTTTTCAGCAGTCACAGTCAAATGAATCGGTCAGGTCCATAGAATGAACATCCTGGGTCGTAAAATTTACTGGATTATGACCACAATATGTTGTAAATAGAAGCCCAACATGTTCAGAAGATCTTTTGCCCACCTGAAACTCCTTTTTTTTGCTCTTCGACATACCCATCCGTCAATTTAGTAAATATATGGGCTTTTGAATTGATTTTACTATTTACTAGTGTGGATGGGCTGTTTTGTCTTGGGCCCAGAGAAACAATTACTACTAGTACAGTGGAGACACTCTACAGCTACCTAGAAAAACAATTACTACTAGTACAGTGGAGACACTCTATCGCTTCTGGCTCCTCCTAGGTCATTGAAACGTCTCCCTCTACTGAATGACGTTATACTTTTGTTCACCGACAAGCGGGCCATGCAGCGCGCGGGCCCAAATGCCATCCACCAAATTAGAAGGCAATATGCAGGCGGAGAGTCACCCCGGTCATAGCTCGACAGCAACGAGCCATCGTATCACAAAACCCCACCTCCCCGCAGTCTAAGTTTGACGGATGAAGCAACCATCATTTCACTCTTCGCTGAATCCCCTTCTCCCTCACCGTCTTCAAGAAAGGCAACACTCGCATCTGCCACTGTTCTTCTCTCCGAACGAAGGGAAGGTAAGCGGATCCGTGATGTTGGTATATTTTCGTTCAGAGAAAAAAAAGAACTTTTGCAAAGCAGTAACCGATCCTCACTCTCTTTTTTGTTTCATTGTCATTGCGATTGTGTTTTCCTTTCAGTGGTCTCCTAGTATTCGTTAGTTTCATGATGGACCAAGGAGAACCAGGCAAAGATCTGCCGATATTGGAGCAGACGCGAGAGGCTGATCCCCACGAGACAGAGAGCTCCAAGAAGATGGAGGCAACCACCGAGCCGACCCCAGATACGCTCATGGCCACTACAGAGACGGTCAACGCCCCGTTTGAGGTTACAGCCCCCGTGGCACTGCAGGAGCAGTTTTCCCCCTTCGAGGATGTGCCCCCCCGCTGAGCTGCCCAAGGTGATTTCCTTCTTTGCCGATCTTGATTGTGGTTTTTCATCTAAGTATGTGGTGATTTTTTTTAGAAAAGGAAGTATGTGGTGATTAATAATGCAAAATTTTATTAGCTTCGCTGCCATGCTATACATAGTGGTTTAAATAACTTGTGTTTCTTATACTAAAAAGTAATTCAGAATTTGTTTCTGTTTCAATTAGAGCCCTGATGCAGACAAGGATTGTGTGGTTGTACATGTCACTCGCTATGAGGCGGACGACCTGAATATACGCACTGGGAAAACAGAGTTCTTAGGCTGTTGGATCCTGGAAGCCATTTGCGGTTATACCAACGAAGAGTTGTATTCCAGCCTCACTGTTGTCAGGCGTGTTGTCCAGGGTGGGCTGAAGCACAGGAAGTTCAAAGCTACTCCTTCGTTTGTGAGGCATACTGTTCTTGTCAAGCTTACGCAGGAAGATGATGTGGCATGCCTCCACAAACAAGTTTATCAGTGGCAAGGCCACAAGGTTGTCTTCATGAAGGTTCACAGGATTGAGCTGCTGCGGGACGTCCTCGATGATGTTCATGGAAAGGTCCGTCTTGTGTCCCGCCCAAATTAGATCGAGGCATGAAATAGTTGCCCCAACTAGTGTTTAATAGTAGTTTGGATTGTGTCTAATTATCTGAACCTTGCCTGTTATCGACCCCTCTGGGGCTAGTACTCTGTTTGAATCCGTCTATGGGAACTGCTGCTACTTTTGTGTGCCCGTGAATCATGTGAGAACCATCGTAATTGTTCCCGAAACAGATGCGTCCTCACTAGTTTTTTCATGAGTATGGCATGGTAAGACATAAGTTGTCATGGTTTATCATACGAGCAGTGTGTGTTTTGATGAAATAGAGCACTCGTTCGAGAACCGTGCGCCGATGTATACATAAGTACTTGTAAACACTGTTGGTGCTACCCCACTTGTAAGCAGTTGTGCAAAACATGGCACATTGGCTTAGCTCGCTTCAACACTAGGCTATCGACCAGCTAACAATCAACAATCAGCTGTCTGACATATAAGCAACTATGTATCTTGTTACAGTGGTTCATGCAGTTAATTGAGGCCACAATGTAATAAATTCCAAACATTCACACGCAAGTCCAGCGCTCATGTGGAACACTCACATTAAACTCGTCTTCATAAAAAACTTGAAAAGCATAAGTTAAGCAATTTTATACATCTCAATGATTCATAGAACATAACAAACATATACTAGTTCACAGCAAAAGACAAAGTTGTGAGAAGGTTTACAAATCAGGAAAAAACAAGCAAGGCTTCTCTGAGCAAAGGGCCTCCCGACAGGCTTAAATTTCCTGGAGGTCACTCTGGTTTTTTCTTGTTGCCACCATCCAGGGTTAGGTTCTCTCATTCCAGAATAACCAATTATAATTGTGGTCTCAGCTGGAATGCTGAACTGAACCATGCGGTGTACTGACCAGCTGAAATGCTTGTGCATTCCACTAAATTTAAGCACCGCTATTTGCAGAAATAAGCAGACCACAATGCCTCTTCTCCGCGCACCTGTCCAAAAAACCGCCGTGCAGCCATGCCAGCTAGTCCTCGGTCCATGGATGAACTGGTAGAAAGTGCATTCTGGACTAGGATGCAGTTGTTCTCGCTCGTCCTTGCACTGCAATCAGGAAGTAAAACATACGAATTAGCTTCTTTTAGACTGCGTTGGTCATTCTACCTTAGTTACTACCAATGTAGGGATACCTTGAAGACGGGAGGTTAGACAACGACAATGAGGGATAGCCATGTCATTTTGCGCAGTTGTACTAAAACTGAGGTGTGTGCTTTTGATTGCGCGGATAGAAACGATACAGAGACAGACATCCCGAAACGATATGGAGACAGACATCCCTGTTTGCGCAAATACGAAATATGGTTATTTAAATAGTGACAAATATTACTACTTTCCCCCGTTTCCTCTTAGAACCAAGTCCTAGATTCATGCTACAGCTTTCCCACTTTCTTCCCTGTTTGAACCAACGCTTTGAGTCGACTGTATGAACTAGCTTTACTTCTAATAATAGTAGAAGTCTAGGTGGCTTTGGAACAGCGGACGGAAGTAGAAAAGGATCCACACGAAGGGAGTTGGGGCAGTAGAGCAAGGCAGGTTTCGAAGGAATATATACCTGAGGGTCGTCGGCATGTGGCAAAGACGGCGTCGGGAGGCCGCATCTTGGCCACAATACCGCAGGGAGGAAGAAGGGGTCAGAGGCCCTCCCGAGCCGGCGCTCTCTCAGAGAGAACGACACGGCCGCCAATCGAGACGCGCAGGCTGCCGTTGGTCTCCTCCCTCGCCACCGACGATAGCGTGAATGATGCACCTACACCCCTGCCCCGGTCGAGGTTGTCCAGCCGGATTTGTGACCAGCCGTGAGCTGAGAGAGAGTGTGGCCACCTATGTGTTGCTTAGATCTGGAGAGCATGAGAGAGTGAACGAGAGGAACCCTAGTAAAGCAAGCGCTAAGGCTCCTGCTTTTATATATAGTGGAGTGATTTTGTTGTACCAGCTTCAAAAAAATGCGCTCCTATGTGTACCCGCGAGTGGGTGTCAGAGAACTAGTGCGTGCGTGCACCACTTCTCTTCGTGAGAGTACAATATACTATGCCCAAAGAACGTTCGCCGCAAGAGTAATAATATAAGTGTGTGACGTGTGAGCTAAAATAAAATGTGTGCTCCGTCTTTTGTTTTTTAGAAGTTCTGAGGGTAGGGTGTGAAGAGCACATATGTGCGTGACGTCTACCTGTAGATAGACGGTGGGTGCGACGTGCGAGTCTGCGAGAGGACTCGGGAGAGTCGTGACTCGTGAGGGTGCATGTGCATGAGAGAGAGGGGGGGCACGTATCAATGCAATGCATGTGTCCGTAAATCATTATCCGACAAACGTTCGCCACAAGCCTTTTTCTGACGAATGCCGTAAGAACCGTTAGATCGGCATCCGACAGTGTCAATTTTGCCATGTCATTTAACAGAACAACCACTCCTCCTACACACAAATCTTCCACATGAGTGTTAGCAACTGTCGTATGCTCCCTCCGTTCCGAAATGCAGTGCATATAGCTTTATTGAAAATTCGAACCTTGCAAACTTTTACAGAGTTTTCG
Organism: Triticum urartu; assembly: GCF_003073215.2. Lineage (NCBI taxonomy): Eukaryota > Viridiplantae > Streptophyta > Magnoliopsida > Poales > Poaceae > Triticum > Triticum urartu. The sequence goes on from NC_053022.1 coordinate 124,954,294, forward strand.
TGTACCAAATTGCACATGTAGTATACCATGTATATATCATTTCATTCATCTTCGAGAGGTAACTATAAAGATGGGTGAGGAGTCTACAAAGAAAGACCATCGTATCACCCGCAAAAATTTCAAGCATCCTTTAGTGTCGAGGAATATCATAGGAACTCTATATGATATGATTTTTATAGGATTTTTTCCTTTAGAGCCAATTGGTTCATAGGAATAGATTCATATACTCCACATTTCAAAGGAAATAAATATGATATCATTTCTATAGCTTTAGAGCCACTTGGTTCATGTGAATGGATTCCTATACTCCCTTAATTTCAAAGGAAAATAAACATTAGCGTATATTCAATAGAAAAGTTCCTATGATATGAACCAAATTACATCTCTTTTCTAATCCCTCCTCATAGGAATTCAGATACATGTCATCTCTAGATTCAATAGAAAAGTTCCTATGATGTGAACCAAATGACATCTCTTTTCCAATCCCTACTCATAGGAATTGAGATGCTCCATGTCATCTCTTTCCCTACAACTTCCATGTATACATCTTCTATTCCTAAATAGATAGTACAACCCACTAGTAGTTTTTTTTCCAAAACATGCAACTATGGCACAAGAACTATATAGTGTGCCAATAACTTTGAAAGATGGTCGCTGGATGAAGCTAACCCGACAGTGCAGAGATAGGCAAATCCGAGCACTACTGCCCGTTGGATATCATCAACATTCCACCAGATTTGCCACATGTACAATTTAGAAGACTCCATGGTTGAACTTAAGCATAATGCACAAACCTCAGAACACAAGCACTTCTCCTTTGTTCTAGAATCTTCTGTATCATAATTGATTATTTTTTTCTAAATGAATTGCCATTATTTGTTTTTTACTTTATGATTTACAATGCACAACCCCATGAATCTTAACATTTTTATAAAACTAATTGATTTTGAATGAGATGAACTATAAGAACTAAACGAACATCTACATCATGCATATATGACTCAAAGCTTTACATGCTATAGTGTGTATTTATTCATAATTTGGTTTCGAAATCTCATGCGTCCAATACATGTGTACCTTACTAGTTTTGAGTAGAGTAGCAAATTTCACGCGGCCCTGGGTATATCAAAATGCAGGGCCCATGCATCATTGCCTTTCGGTCAAACCTACGTCCACAAGTTTTTGTACATACTATATCTCCACTGGTCCCCGAACCCAAAATGTTGCCTCGTTCCCGTAAAACCAAGTGGCCCACACATATTTAAGGCGTCGACTCGAACCCGTTTACTACGACGTGGACCCGCACGCTGTAGTACTCCTACAAACCCTACCGCCGCACTCATCATCGGTTTTCTTCAAGAGGACGAGGGAGAAGCCGATTTATAGTGGAGGCGCTTTAAAAAAAGGATCTGTAGTGGAGACCCCTACCCTAGGGTGCCCTAGGTAGCTGCCGCACACATCATTGTTTTCTCTTTTCTTTATGCTCTTGCGCCCTAGAGTGAAATGATGGTTGCTTCGTCCATCCAGCTTAATGCGGGAAAGGTGGGGCTTTGTGATTTGACCCCTCATCGCTCATTTTCTACTACTGTGGCGCTACGACCGGGGTGCCTCCAATTCCAATCACTGCTCCGAACTATAATTTGGTGCATCGCACATGGAACAAGATAATGGATGAGCCACATGTCGGCCAAAGGGGTCCTGTTAAGTGTGTCGCCATTTCGTGTGCGGACTGACCCTGCTTGAGTTGCTACGCCAACACGACAGGAGTAGCCTACCACTTGGTTTTGCTCCTTGGTGAATCCCGACTATATCAATCAAAAAAGATACGTGTTGAACTACCCTCTCCGTCTTGTTTTTTTAGGCATCTCGGTTTATAGGGCCTGCAGGTAGTTCTAGGCCATCCATTTGACTAATTAAATACGAGTTACTATGTCACAAAAAGTATATCATTGGATTCTTAAGCGGATGTAGTTGTATTTAAAAGTCGAGGGCGGGGCTTTTCCTGCGTGGTAGGCGGGGCAGTTCTGCCTAGTTGGTTCGGCAGAGACGCGAGAAGACGAGAGAGTAGGCTGCTGCAAACGTAGGGCTGTGTGATTTGACAGCGAGTTACTGCTGGACAGGTGGGGCCCCGTGATTTGACTTGCCATTATCATTTTAACTACGACGCTACGACCGGCGTGAGTCTCCCGATTCCTGACCACCTCCATATAGGTGCCTCTCCCAATGCTCCACCATGTAGTAGAGGCTAGCTCTTGCATGAGAGCCCACTTCTCCACTTTTTCCTTGCCTCTCTTTCCTCCACATATGCAAAAATGACATGTAAAGCGCACTATTGTACTTACTTTTACTTGCTCCTACAGGTGCTTAAGCTTGCCACATAGGCATAAAGTCTGATGTGGCAAGTTAATCAAGAAGAGAGAGACTAGTTTGGTGACCCAAGGAAGAAACGGTGCTAAGCGCGTGTACCTAGGTGAAAAGACAATTTTGAGTCCATAGCTAATTAAATGAAGCAAACTTAGCAACACCATTTCATTGGAAGAGGTCACTCCTTAGCAAATGCAATAAATACTAGTACTCCCTGTGTCCCATAATATAAGAACATTTTTGGCACTACACTAGTGTCAAAAATGTTCTTATATTATGGGACGGAGGGAGTACGAAGAAAGAGATAGAGAGGAGTAAAAAATACACTTATAGCCAACCTTATAGCCAACCTTGTTGTAGTATGAGTGACTAAGTGATGACTATGTATGACATGCCAACATCAGATAGCCTAACGCACCATGTTAAATCTCCAAGGGCGCGACCGCGCGAGCGACGCGATGGTCGTGGTAGGTGCGACCATCATACGGGCTGCTGGCAGCCCTTGGATCTGAGATCAAACGGTCGCATGCTAAGTTGCTGAAAATTTGCAGAATAACCCTCCAGGATAGGATATTCACCCATAGGTCTAGAATCACGCCATGCAACCGTTCGATCTTAGATCCAAGGGCTCTCAGAAGCCAGTATCATGGGAGAATGGAAAGCCACTACCCTGCCATTCGCACGCTGGCAGTTCGCTCCTACTCGTCCCCGCACGTCCTTCAATACTACGGCGGTTCACTCCTAGTCATCCCGTCCATTCACATTACGGCAGTTCCACTAATCCTAACCCTCCTCCTAAATCCATGGCGTCCCAAATCTCCATGATCGGCGGTGAGTACAAGGTTAGAACCATCACCGGCGATGAGTTCGACATCATCTACACCCGTTCTTCCGCGATGGTGAAAGGATGCCTTTCTCGCTTCAGACGCATGTTCGAAACTCAGATGATGAGTGGGTCGCTGGGCTAGATGTTGAGTACACCACAGTCCTGGGACGAGATAAGGATCTAAAGGACGAAGAGAGTAAGAAGCCCGCCGTGATCCAGGTTTGTGTACATAACGTTTGCTTGGTCTACCACATATGCCATGCCGACGTTGAGTGCCAGGATTTTAAGAACTTCCTCAAGGACAAAACAGTGAAATTCATTACTATAGACTTTAAGAACGACAAAGAAGTCCCAGGTCGGATAGGCCTCGTTGTAGGCAACCCCTTCGACCTCCAGAAGAATCGGCTGGTGCCCTCTCGTCAGCCTTTAATGTTGACCCTGGCAGGAGCCATGGTTCATCCTTCGTACCGTAAACTGGAGAAACCTCATTACACGTTTCATCGTCATGCATGGCAGCGGAATGTACTAGATATAGACCACATACACTACGCTGCAATGGATGGCTACCTTTGTTTCAATATCTACAAGGGTTGGATGAAGAGCAACATCCAAGTGTGTGGTTCAAGCAAAGAAGTATCGGCCAAGAGGAAGAGGGACAAGGACGAAGTCGAGGACGTGGACGAGGACTCTAAGTAAGGTGGCAGTGTCGTTGCTCATGGTGGTTCTAAACTTCTAATGCAATGTCTATCGGATTAGTTGCATAGTTTAATTTTAGGTGTGCTTAGTTTAAGTTGAGGGGTGTGTTGTGCTGAGCCCCCAGCAGAACTATGTTATGTTTCTTCTCGTTACTTTAACTCTTAAGTATGTACATACTACTAGTAATTCCTTAATAGAATTTAGCACCCCAATTAAGCACGTAGTAGCTTTTTTAATAGTACTATATGCATAATTTGGCGACAAGCGCTCTCTATATGTACCACCTTTTTTTTAATTTCAATTTTTGCTCCATGGCGCAATCCATCGATAGTACTACTGTACAAAAGTATACATTTTTTAAAAGGCTAGAGTACTGTTCATCACATATATAGCCAGTTAAATTCTCAACCTAGAACGACGTGCATGCCATGTAGTAAACCTATACGGAGGAAGTATAGTAAAAATGAGGTGATTTTACCAAGCGATCGGCGGGGGAGCATGGCCTGTCATGCGGTCCCACGTGTCATGATGTACCAAGGCGATGCACGTGTCCCTCTTGAGGCATAAGCAATACTACGTGGTTTGAGATGATGGCGAACCGAAGTGTGAAATAATGGTTGCTTCGTCCGTCTAGGAAGGTGCGGCATTGTGATTTGACGTCTCATTGCTCATTACTACTACTGGGCCGGTACGAGTGGGGTGCGTCCCCCCTGCTGTTCTGCACTGTTATTTGGTGCTTGACACGTCGACTCGATTGCTATATGTCCCACATGTCGGCGACAGGAAGTACATAATTCATGAAAGGGAGCATTGACGGAGGAGTATATTACAGAATTCATGAAAGGCAGCGACTTAGTTTTGGAAAAATCTGTTTTTACGGAGTACGTACCCACTAGGGTTTATAAGGCTCATCTAAAAAACATTCGTTTTTCTGTTTGATAAGTTTCAATTCTACTATACTAGTAGTAGTACCATTACATGTTGGATTTCGAGGTGCGTTAGATCACCCGACGGAAGCAGTGTCAAGAGGAAACTAACCAATGCATGTACAAGTTCATGGAAATTTAGTGGTCATTCATGCATTCGTTCTAATTAGTGCCTCGGTAAACATAACTTCTTGAGAAAAACGAGCGTACTAATTACTTTTGCAAACTATGAAATTAATTCGACCACTCACCATCTTCCTTGGTTGGAGAGATTTTGAAATTGATCCATAAACTGGAAAGGAGGGAGTAGTAACTTTTGTCTCGATTACTATTTGTGGCCTTGTATAGATGCAAAATGTATTTTTTATAGTGGCCTTGTATAAGTAAATGGAGGGACTACTAACCAAAGTACGTAGTAGGGACGAGGAGTAAACGGAGGGAGTAGTAAAATTTTCTCCTCGTGCTGCGAGCCACCGCGCGTGGGCGAGGGAGCGGGCGTAAAGGCGTACAGTAGTAGTAGTACTACTACTACTACTACTCGTAAGCAAGCTTCACCTCATCCCGCGAGCCACCGCGCCCGTGGGCGGGGGAGACGGCGTACTAAGCAAGCTTCTCCTCGTTCTGCGAGTTGACGGGACACATCAAAAGTACTCCAGTGTATAGAGCCTTGCCTCTAAGGTAGGCCCCACATGGTTTACCTCTTTTTTTAATTTAACATAACGCGTCAAGTCGCAATTTGTTTGTTCACCCGTGGTAGACGATCCTCCCTCCACCAAGTGGACAACCAGTACACGTGCCAAATTACCACGTGGGCTGCCTTTTCCGTATAGAAATGAGCTCCACCATGTACCCGCGCGGGTGTGGTTGGGAAAGAGACGGGAGTACGTGCGCCGTGCGTGCACCTCTTCTCTTCGTGCACGTCCCCCACCTACGTGGGTGTGTGTGAGAGAGATACAAACCTAGACATAATGCGCCGTCCATCCCCATGCCTCCGCCCAGTTCGACCACCAGTCACCCCCACGCCCCACTCCTCCTCACCTTATCTCTCATCTTTCTCCCTCCATTTTTATATACAAGGGGCCACTATCAAAATTACAATTTGCAGATATACAAGGCCACTAACACTAATCGATGCAATAATAATGGTGTTTGCCTCGTGGTACTAGCAAAGGAGGACATTAATTATCCCTTGCATGCATGCGGGAGTTTGTAAAAAATGCATCTTGATGTTCCGTGCAATGCACGGGCATCTTGCTAGTCCATGAAAACAACACATGGCAAAATTCCAAGGCGAACGAGGGATTTGAATCTATTGGGAGGGGCTGTTTGGATCTTGCCCGGGGTAGCCAAAATATTGGCGACCCTTTTGTCCACCGGTGCCTTTGCCACCGATGAACGAAGAATGGCTCGGGTGCTCATGCTGTCATGCATCCTCCAGCGCGCACGTTGGATACGAGCTCGCACGAGTTGTGTTTTTTTGCCCCACAACGCCGCCCGAGCCGTCCGCAGACCGACCGACGACCCGCAAATTACGCCATCCAACCGTAGCCGCACACATTATGACATCAACTCAACCAACCGAACAAAATTCACGCAAACACGTAGACAAACTGATATTTCATATAAACAACGACGGAAATCATATAAAATACCGGATTTTCATACAAACATGACGGATTTCATTACATTCAAATGAACTACGCGGTGCTAGTTCTGGACAGCACATGTATATAATACCTGGCCTAAATGGTCGCCCGCCGATCGATTTGTGTTCCTCATGTCCGGCAGCACGATCATCGGACTGCCGGGAGCCCTGGAGGTATATGCTTCAGCGCAAAGGACGGCTCGCTTCCCCACTTCTCAACTGATATCATTGGCTGGTGCCGAAGATGATGGTGGCCGGCACCGGTTCGAGTTCATCACCGGCCACTACTTCGCCATGGCCGGCACCGGCTCGAGTTCATCCTAACATTCCCCTCTTTCATGGAGCCCACGCGGGGTCGACGAAGGTCGTTGCAACAAAAGGATCTGGCGAGACACCTACTGTGTACGCCGGTGTCACCTCTGCAGTGGCCTTCATGGGACCCAAGCGGCGGCGGCCTCCCATGTTCTACTTCTCCTCGATGATGGCGGCGGACACGGAGGCGCTGGCCACCAACTCATTGCTCTCCGCGCACCCGGCTTCTGTCGCTGCTTGCATGGCGCGGCCGCCGGCATGGGAGTCTCGGCCACAGAAACGGGAGACGCGGTATGAGGCGGCGGCGTGGACGGCAGCAACGACGCCCATGCGCCGCTCCTCGTCGAGCTGGCCTGGAGCGGCGAGTTGCTGAACCGCGCGCCGGCTTGGGGCGGCAACTAGCTCCGTCGAGCGAGGGGAGGGAGGTGGATCAGCGAGATGCATAGCTCGTATCCGGCGGGCTACCCAGCCGGCTTGGATGCGGAATAACTACTCTTCGTAAGCCATTATAAGAGTGGACAAAATGGTGGAGGAGATAGGGGAGCAGCGGAGGTGTGCGATTCTTGGCCGGCGTTTGGCCTCGTTTAAATAGGAGATTAAATAGACAGCGGACGGGAGGAGCTCGGCCGGCGTTGCGTTTAACGCCGGCCCGGTCATGAACGGACGTGTGTCCAGAGTGGGTTTCTCGGCTTCCACACGGGCGGGTTTCATGGAGGCGTTTGAATGCGGCACGGAGGCGTGTTCAGCCGGGCGTGCCGCGAGTGGTGCCCTCGACTCTAACCTAGGACACCGTGCCGTTCTTCCACTGACGTGTGGGCTCTTTGGGTGCATGGCCTGCATGTCAGTGACCCAACGTAGGCAGCGCACAGCAGAGGAACCTTTGGTGGGCCAGGGCGGTCAGAAGTGGGCATTTTATAAACCGATGGTTGTTCATTGAGTGTGACATCATCTTTTTCATGTTGATAAGCCTACTATGTTGATAGCCCGTTCGATACGTTGTGATTCATAAAGACCGCTGCAAACATCAATGTTCTACTTATCACAAATAAGATTGATTAATACCCGTAACAATCCATGTCCTTAACAAAGGGTGCATGCACGTATAGGTTGAGCGTGTGGCTTGCGTCGTGTGTTGTGTGCATGCAGGCGTGCGAGTGTTGCATGCGTGCAAGGGTACGTTTCAGTGTTGCATGCATGGGTGCGTACGTGCGTGTGTTCGTGAGTGCATGTGTACATGTCAGTGTTGCACGCCAGCATGTGTGCGTGTGTATGTGTCAGTGTTGCATGCCTACATGCGTGCGTGCATGTGTACGTGCGGGGTGAGGCTACATTTGGTCATTAGATTTTCCAGCCATTGGATACGAAATCAAGGGCCTCCAGTTTATCATCAAACTCCACCCCCCTGAGCCACCAGCCGCCACCGGCCGAACCGCCAGCCCCCGCCGCCCGCGGCCGGCCCGCCCTCCCCGAAACCACTCCCCACCGCCGGTCCGCCGCCGCACCGGCCATCCCTCTAGCCCCCCCACTGAGATTTTTCTCCGGGGATCCCCACCCCACCGCCCAATGAAGGCCCCCCAACCGCCGGTGACTGCCAACCAGAGATCTCACGACTTCGAATACCCACCGACCACTAATTTATTACCATTTCTCTCCTTCATATACGCGCTGATGGGTGGGCCCTATGGTAATGTGCGCTGCAGAATGTGGACCGTTTGACTGGTCAATTGATTGTCTTATCAACAAATTACGGAGCTGTATGGTGAGCCAGTGACCGTATGATCACCCTAAAATGTACTCCTATTTTATTAACACAGTACAGACTCAAACTACCATTTCTTTCTTTCATATACGGGCTGACAGGTGGGCCCCACAGTTATGCGCCCCGATGGTGCAACACTAGTTGTGCCGCGTGGAACGTTTGACAGGTCAATTGATTGTGTCATCAACAAAATACAGAGTTGTACGGGTGAGCCAGTGACCGTATAATCATGATATGTATTTGTTTAACACGGTACAGACGCAAGGGCTCATATATACGCGCAAGCACTCACCGCTATAAGCGCACACACGCGAACCCTATCCCTATGAGCACCTTCGAGAGAGTGGGCCAGCATATATGATCTTGAGATTTTACAAAGTCATCATAGGTGCCTCGTAGTCGAGTGGAACGTCTCCTCCCACTGAACGTACATCGCTGGAAAATATTGAAATTAACACAAGGTAAATGCGAGCACCGGGACTTTAACCTTGGTGGGCTCGAGAAACCACTGTCCTCTAACCATCCAACCACATGTTGGTTAGCACGACAAAATGTATGTGGTGACCGTGATGAGCTTATTCTGAAGTCCAGTGACCATATTGTGCTTTTGCTTCAAATACAATGACCGTAAGTGTCGTCAACAAAATACGGAGCACGCATCAAATGCAAAGTCCGTCAGTGTCATCAACAAAATATGGAGACGTATCGTGAGCTAGATACCATTGTACTATTGTATATGCTTATTTTCTTAGTGGCCGATTGCATGTGTGGTGTGGTGGGCACATCATTTCTAGTTGTGGTGGGTCAACATGAAGACTCATGGGTCGGTTCCATCCTGCGCCACATATAGGTTGGACCAAGACGTGTTATACGAAGACCCATGTGGAGGACTCGGTGTACAACACGAAGCTACCAGAGTCGTGGAGGACTCTATCCCCACTGGTGATAAGCCGACTATATATAATTTGTAACCCTAGGCCCTTAGTATGTTATACAAGCTTGGGGGCTAGTTCGTCGATAGTATACACACACGCACAATGCCTGGTATTCACGTGTACTTTGTACACACCCCTATCACTAATATACAGTACCAGGAGTTGCATATGTTGTCTAGCCTGTATTTCTTCTATTTTGATTAAATTGCACCTGCTGAGTTTATACGTTATACATGTGCATATGACGTGGCTTTCTGTGTCTAGAATACACTGCATCTATCTATCATACCATGTTCTTACATCAAAGTACTGCTGTTGTGTATCCCGCATCAATCACTCATGATTGGACTCTTTTAACATGGCAGTTTGATAGCGGTTGCATCTTGCATTGATTTCTACGTTGTACTGCTTCTAATTTTTCGAATTGCCACTTATGACAAGACACTTTTAACTTGGCAGAGTAATATTGGTTGCATCTTTCATATGGTGTCTAGCTTGCATTATTTCTATTTTCTTGAAAATCCTTCTGCTTAGTTTGCACATCGTAGCTGTGAATATGTCATGCTGTCCTGTTTTTCTTACATATTCCATCCTCATACGATTGTCTTACATCAAAGTATTGCTTGTCTGTATCATGCATTAGTGAGTTCTGAAGAGTGATTTTATTCTTTTGTGTTGTGGGTACAGCTTGACATGGCAAAGTCAAAAAAGAGCAAGGAAAATAATATAGTAGGGAGTGCTGTTACTCGTCGGGTGAAACGAAAAAGGTTTTGCCGTCGAGATTCTGCTGGTACTTATAGTGCAGTAGAACATCCAAGTCCACCGGCTAAATCTACAAACACAGTATCACCTGCTCCACCATCTGCAGCATCCGCTTCAACTGTACCAGCATCTCAACCAGTTACTCGTTCGTTTGCTCCGGAACTGGCCAGTTCCCAAGCTGCCTTCACACCTAACACTACTTCCAAAGCACTGCTGACACAACATGACTTGGCAAGATCAGATGAACCTCATGAGCATCAACACCAAGACGGTACCTGACCGAGTCAAGTTGCAGTTGCATGCTCCTTTATATGTACTCTCACAGTTTGATGTACACTAACACTTTCCATATTCGTTGTTGAACTAGCACCACGGCGCAAGCGGAAACAGACATCAGGGATAGTGCTTTGCAGATTAACAAAATCTAAAGGAGGAAGAATGGAGATCCATTTTGAGGCAGGTTTAAAAAGGCCACGTGATGCTACAGAGTCAGCCAAGTTAGTATCAGAGGCAGCCGTTGCCGTTAGGTGTCATGCACGTATCCTCCCAACGTGGATCCAGTACAGGAATGAGAAAGACAATACCCAGTTTAACACCTTCCTTGACCATTTATCCGTAAGTAATGTTATTCATCGCAATTAGGAATATTGTCTTGCTCTGTCCCATACTTTCTAGCTTCCTCCTAATAAGACTCACATTCTTTTTTCAACAGAGGAGGTTCAAGTTGGATCCGAAAGATGATGCAATTAAACAAGCATGCACTCATGCTTTTCAGTCTGCTCTGTGACAGTATCGGTACCACCTTAGAATCTCACTTTGAAGGCAAGGCTAACAATGAAATCGCCCAAACATCTCCAGTGGAATATATTACAGATGAAGACTAGACATCCCTCGTTAAACACTGGTCTGATCCAAAGTATCAGGTAGGCTATATGTATTTGATCAGACCACATATTGAACTTGTATTTATATATGTGCCTTACAAGTGTATCTTCTTCTAGGCTAACTGTTTGAAGAACAAAACCAACCGTTCTAAAGTGAAATTCCAACAGACAACAGGATCTCGCAGCTATATTGCACACTGCGAGGTGATGTCTACTACACAACCTTATTCTTGTAGACGTTGTTGGGCCTCCAAGTGCAGAGGTTTGTAGGATAGTAGCAAATTTCCCTCAAGTGGATGACCTAAGGTTTATCAATCCGTAGGAGGCGTAGGATGAAGATGGTCTCTCTCAAGCAACCCTGCAACCAAATAACAAAGAGTCTCTTGTGTCACCAACACACCCAATACAATGGTAAATTGTATATGTGCACTAGTTCGGCGAAAAGATGGTGATACAAGTGGTATATGGATAGTAGATAAAGGTATTTGTAATCTGAAAATATAAAAACAGCAAGGTAACTAATGATAAAAGTGAGCGTAAACGGTATTGCAATGCGTTGAAACAAGGCCTAGGGTTCATACTTTCGCTAATGCAAGTTCCCTCAACAATAATAACATAATTGGATCACATAACTATCCCTCAACATGCAACAAAGAGTCACTCCAAAGTCACTAATAGCGGAAAACAAACAAAGAGATTATGGTAGGGTACAAACCACCTCAAAGTTATTCTTTCCAATCAATCCGTTGGGCTATTCCTATAAGTGTCACAAACAGCCCTAGAGTTCGTACTAGAATAACACCTTAAGCCACAAATCAACCAAAACCCTAATGTCACCTAGATACTCCAATGTAACCTCAAGTATCCGTGGGTATGATTATACGATATCCGTCACACAATCTCAGATTCATCTATTCAACCAACACATAGAACCTCAAAGAGTGCCCCAAAGTTTCTACTAGAGAATCACGACGAAAACGTGTGCCAACCCCTATGCATAGGTTCATGGGCGGAACCCGCAAGTTGATCACCAAAACATACATCAAGTGAATCATGTGATATCCCATTGTCACCACAGATATGCATGGCAAGACATACATCAAGTGTTCTCAAATCTTTAAAGACTCAATCCGATAAGATTACTTCAAGGGGAAAACTCAATCCATTACAAGAGAGTAGAGGGGGAGGAGAAACATAAGATCCAACTATAATAGCAAAGCTCACGATACATCAAGATCGTGCCAAATCAAGAACACGAGAGAGAGAGAGAGAGAGATCAAACACATAGCTACTGGTACATACCCTCATCCCCGAGGGAGAACTACTCCCTCCTCGTCATGGAGAGTACCAGGATGATGAAGATGGCCACCAGAGAGGGATTCCCCCCTCCGGCAGGGTGCCAGAATGGGTCTAGATTGGCTTTTGGTGGCTACGGAGGCTTCTGGCGGCGGAACTCCCGATCTATTGTGCTCCCCGATCATTTTAGGGTATATGGAGATATATAGGCGGAAGAAGTACATCAGGGGAGCCACGAGGGGCCCACGAGGGTGGAGGGTGCGCCCAGGGGGGTGGGCGCGCCCCCTACCTTGTGGCTTCCTCGAAGCTTCCTTGATGTGGACTCCAAGTCTTCCGGGTTGCTTTCGTTCCAAAAATAAGTTCCGTGAAGTTTCAGGTCAATTGGACTCTGTTTGATTTTCCTTTTCTGTGATACTCTAAAAGAAGGAAAAAACAGAAACTGGCACTGGGCTCTGGGTTAATAGGTTAGTCCCAAAAATAATATAAAAGTGTATAGTATAACCCATAAACATCCAAAACAGAAGATAATATAGCATGGAGCAATAAAAAATTATAGATACGTTGGAGACGTATCAGCATCCCCAAGCTTAATTCCTGCTCGTCCTCGAGTAGAGGTAAATGATAAAAACAGAATTTTTGATGTGGAATGCTACCTAACATATTTATCATGTAATTCTCTTTATTGTGGCAAGAATATTCAGATCCATAAGATTCAAGACAAAAGTTTAATATTGACATAAAAATAATAATACTTCAAGCATACTAACAAAGAATCATGTCTTCTCAAAATAACATGGCCAAAGAAAGCTATCCCTACAAAATCATATAGTCTGGCTATGCTCCCATCTTCACCACACAAAATTTTTAAATCATGCACAACCCCGATTACAAGCCAAGCAATTGTTTCATACTTTTGATGTTCTCAAACTTTTTCAATCTTCACGCAATACATGAGTGTGAGCCATGGATATAGCACTATAGGTGGAATAGAAGGGTGGTTGTGGAGAAGACAAAAAGGGAGAAGATAGTCTCACATTGACTAGGCATATCAACGGGCTATGGAGATGCCCATTAATAGATATCAATGTGAGTGAGTAGGGATTACCATGCAACAGATGCACTAGAGCAATAAGTATATGAAAGCTCAACAAAAGAAACTAAGTGGGTGTGCATCCAACTTGCTTGCTCATGAAGACCTAGGGCATTTTGAGGAAGCCCATCATTGGAATATACAAGCTAAGTTCTATAATGAAAAATTCCCACTAGTATATGAAAGTGATAACATAGGAGACTCTCTATCATGAAGATCATGGTGCTACTTTGAAGCAGAAGTGTGGTAAAAGGATAGTAGCATTGCCCCTTCTCTCTTTTTCTCTCATTTTTTTGTATTTTTTATTTGGGCCTTCTCCTTTTTTATGGCCTCTTTTTATGGGCTTCTTTGGCCTCTCTTTTTTTCGTCCGGAGTCTCATCCCGACTTGTGGGGGAATCATAGTCTCCATCATCCTTTCCTCACTGGGACAATGCTCTAATAATGATGATCATCACACTTTTATTTACTTACAACTCAAGAATTACAACTCGATACTTAGAACAAAATATGACTCTATATGAATGCCTCCGGCGGTGTACCGGGATGTGCAATGACTCATGAGTGACATGTATGAAAGAATTATGAATGGTGGCTTCGCCACAAATACAATGTCAACTACATGATCATGCATAGCAATATGACAATGATGGAGTGTGTCATAATAAACGGAATGGTGGAAAGTTGCATGGCAATATATCTCGGAATGGATATGGAAATGCCATAATAGGTAGGTATGGTGGATGTTTTGAGGAAGGTATATGGTGGGTGTATGATACCGTCGAAAAGTGTGCGGCACAAGAGAGGCTAGCAATGGTGGAAGGGTGAGAGTGCGTATAATCCATGGACTCAACATTAGTCATAAAGAACTCACATACTTATTGCAAAAATCTATTAGTTATCGAAACAAAGTACTACAGGCATGCTCCTAGGGGGATAGATTGGTAGGAAAAGACCATCGCTCGTCCCCGACCTCCACTCATAAGGAAGGCAATCAATAAATAAATCATGCTCCGACTTCATCACATAACGGTTCACCATATGTGCATGCTACGGGAATCACAAACTTTAACAAAAGTATCTCTCAAATTCACAACTACTCACTAGCATGACTCTAATATTACCATCCTCATATCTCAAAACAATCATCAACTATCAAACTTCTCTTAGTATTCAATGCACTTTATATGAAAGTTTTTATTATACCCCTTTTGGATGCCCATCATATTAGGACTAATTTCATAACCAAAGCAAATTACCATGCTGTTTAGGACTCTCAAAATAATATAAGTGAAGCATGAGAGTTCGTCTATTTCTACAAAATAAAACCACCACCGTGCTCTAAAAAGATATAAGTGAAGCGCTAGAGCAACAACAAACTACTCTGAAAGATATAAGTGAAGATCAATGAGTAGTTAAATAATTATTTAGTTATGTGAAGACTCTCTAACATTTAATAATTTCAGATCTTGGTATTTTATTCAAACAGCAATCAAAACTAAATAAAATAAAATGACGCTCCAAGCAAAACACATATCATGTGGTAAATAAAAATATAGCTCCAAGTAAAGTTACCGATGAACGAAGACGAAAGAGGGGATGCCTTCCGGGGCATCCCCAAGCTTTGGCTTTTAGGTGTCCTTAGATATTACCTTGGGGTGCCTTGGGAATCCCCAATATTAGGCTCTTGCCACTCCTTATTCCATAGTCCATCGAATATTTACCCAAAACTTGAAAACTTCACAACACAAAACTTAACAGAAAACTCGTAATCTCCGTTAGCGAAAGAAAACAAAACACCACTTCAAGGTACTGTAATGAACTCATTATTTATTTATATTGGATTTAAAACTACTGTATTCCAACTTCTCTATGGTTTGTAAACTCTTTTACTAGCCATAGATTCATCAAAATAAGCAAACAACACACGAAAAACAGAATCTGTCAAAAACAGAACAGTCTGTAGTAATCCGGATCAAACGTATACTTATGGAACCCCAAAAATTCTAAAATAAATTTCTGGACCTGAGGAATTTATCTATTAATCATATGCAAAAAGAATTAACTAAATATCACTCTCCAATAAAAAATGGCTGCAATTCTCGTGAGTGCTAAAGTTTCTGTTTTTTACAGCATGATCATAAAGACTTCACCCAAGTCTTCCCAAAGGTTCTACTTGGCACAAACACTAATTAAAACATAAAACCACATCTAAACAGAGGCTAGATGAATTATTTATTACTAAACAGGAGCAAAAAGTAAGGAACTAAAATAAAATTGGGTTGCCTCCCAACAAGCGCCGTCGTTTAACGCCCCTAGCTAGGCATGATGATTTCGATGATGCTCACATAAAGGATAAGAATTGAAACATAAAGAGAGCATCATGAAGAATATGACTAGCACATTTAAGTCTAACCCACTTCCTATGCATAGGGATTTTGTGAGCAAACAACTTATGGAAACAATAATCAATTAGCATAGGAAGGTAAAGCAAGCAAAACTTTAAGATTTTAAGCACATAGAGAGGAAACTTGGTATTATTGCAATTCCTACAAGCATATATTCCTCCCTCATAATAATTTTCAGTAGAATCATGAATGAATTCAACAATATAACTATCACACAAAGCATTCTTTTCATGATCTACAAGCATAGAATTTTTATTACTCTCCACATAAGAAAATTTCTTCTCATGAATAATAGTGGGAGCAAACTCAACAAAATAACTATCATGTGAGGCATAATCCAATTGAAAGTTAAAATCATGATGACAAGTTTCATGGATATTGTCGGTGTCAAAACCGGTGGATCTCGGGTAGGGTGTCCCGAACTGTGCGTCTAGGCCGGATGGTAACAGGAGGCAAGGGACATGAAGTTTTACCCAGGTTCGGGCCCTCTTGATGGAGGTAAAACCCTACGTCCTGCTTGATTAATATTGAATATATGGGTGTTACAAGAGTAGATCTACCACGAGATCAGAGAGGCTAAACCCTAGAAGCTAGCCTATGGTATGATTGTATGTTGTGATTGTTGTACTACAGACTAAAACCCTTCGGTTTATTAGACACCGAAGAGGGTTAGAGTTACACAAGGTCGGTTACAAAGGAGGAGATATCCATATACGTATTGCCTAGCTTGCCTTCCACGCCAAGTAGAGTCCCATCTGGACACGAGACGAAGTCTTCAATCTTGTATCTTCATAGTCTAACAGTCCGGCCAATGGAGATAATTCGGCTGTCCGGAGACCCCCTAATCCAGGACTCCCTCAGATATCATTAATCTTTATAGCATACAAGTCATCACAATAATCATCATAAATAGGGGGCATGCTCTCATCATAATAAATTTGCTCATCAAAACTTGGGGGACAAAAAATATCATCTTCATCAAACATAGCATCCCCAAGCTTGTGGCTTGGCATATCATTAGCATCATGGATATTCAAGGAATTCATACTAACAACATTGCAATTATGCTCCTCATTCAAATATTTAGTGCCAAACATTTTATATATTTCTTCTTCTAGCACTTGAGCACAATTATCCTTTCCATCATACTCACGAAAGATATTAAAAAGGTGAAGCGTAGGAGACAAACTCAATTCCATTTTTTATAGTTTTCTTTTAGAAACTAAACCAGTGATAAAACAAGAAACTAAAAGACTCGATTGCAAGATCTAACGATATACCTTCAAGCACTCACCTCCCCAGCAACGGCGCCAGAAAAGAGCTTGATGTCTACTATACAATCTTCTTCTTGTAGACGTTGTTGGGCCTCCAAGTGCAGAGGTTTGTAGGACAGTAGCAAATTTCCCTCAAGTGGATGACCTAAGGTTTATCAATCCGTAGGAGGCGTAGGATGAAGATGGTCTCTCTCAAGCAACCCTGCTACCAAATAACAAAGAGTCTCTTGTGTCACCAACACACCCAATACAATGGTAAATTGTATATGTGCACTAGTTCGGCGAAAAGATGGTGATACAAGTGGTATATGGATAGTAGATAAAGGTATTTGTAATCTGAAAATATAGAAACAACAAGGTAACTAATGATAAAAGTGAGCGTAAACGGTATTGCAATGCGTTGAAACAAGGCCTAGGGTTCATACTTTCGCTAGTGCAAGTTCCCTCAACAATAATAACATAATTGGATCACATAACTATCCCTCAACATGCAACAAAGAGTCACTCCAAAGTCACTAATGGCGGAAAACAAACAAAGAGATTATGGTAGGGTACAAACCACCTCAAAGTTATTCTTTCCAATCAATCCGTTGGGCTATTCCTATAAGTGTCACAAACAGCCCTAGAGTTCGTACTAGAATAACACCTTAAGCCACAAATCAACCAAAACCCTAATGTCACCTAGATACTCCAATGTAACCTCAAGTATCCGTGGGTATGATTATACGATATCCGTCACACAATCTCAGATTCATCTATTCAACCAACACATAGAACCTCAAAGAGTGCCCCAAAGTTTCTACTGGAGAATCACAACGAAAACGTGTGCCAACCCCTATGCATAGGTTCATGGGCGGAACCCGCAAGTTGATCACCAAAACATACATCAAGTGAATCATGTGATATCCCATTGTCACCACAGATATGCATGGCAAGACATACATCAAGTGTTCTCAAATCTTTAAAGACTCAATCCGATAAGATTACTTCAAGGGGAAAACTCAATCCATTACAAGAGAGTAGAGGGGGAGGAGAAACATAAGATCCAACTATAATAGCAAAGCTCACGATACATCAAGATCGTGCCAAATCAAGAACACGAGAGAGAGAGAGAGAGAGATCAAACACATAGCTACTGGTACATACCCTCATCCCCGAGGGAGAACTACTCCCTCCTCGTCATGGAGAGTACCAGGATGATGAAGATGGCCACCAGAGAGGGATTCCCCCCTCCGGCAGGGTGCCAGAATGGGTCTAGATTGGCTTTTGGTGGCTACGGAGGCTTCTGGCGGCGGAACTCCCGATCTATTGTGCTCCCCGATCATTTTAGGGTATATGGAGATATATAGGCGGAAGAAGTACATCAGGGGAGCCACGAGGGGCCCACGAGGGTGGAGGGTGCGCCCAGGGGGGTGGGCGCGCCCCCTACCTTGTGGCTTCCTCGAAGCTTCCTTGATGTGGACTCCAAGTCTTCCGGGTTGCTTTCGTTCCAAAAATAAGTTCCGTGAAGTTTCAGGTCAATTGGACTCTGTTTGATTTTCCTTTTCTGTGATACTCTAAAAGAAGGAAAAAACAGAAACTGGCACTGGGCTCTGGGTTAATAGGTTAGTCCCAAAAATAATATAAAAGTGTATAGTATAACCCATAAACATCCAAAACAGAAGATAATATAGCATGGAGCAATAAAAAATTATAGATACGTTGGAGACGTATCAGCATCCCCAAGCTTAATTCCTGCTCGTCCTCGAGTAGGTAAATGATAAAAACAGAATTTTTGATGTGGAATGCTACCTAACATATTTATCCATGTAGTTCTCTTTATTGTGGCAAGAATATTCAGATCCATAAGATTCAAGACAAAAGTTTAATATTGACATAAAAATAATAATACTTCAAGCATACTAACAAAGTAATCATGTCTTCTCAAAATAACATGGCCAAAGAAAGCTATCCCTACAAAATCATATAGTCTGGCTATGCTC